>NC_065523.1:3905718-3921602 GCF_006386435.1 Epinephelus moara | reverse complement strand
ATAGAAAAGTGATTTATCTTTTTATAAATGACAGAGTGTAGCAAACACAGAGAAATAGTCTGACATGCTGTCAGTGATAAACTGCTAGTCATCACAGTCCATGATATCAACTAATAACAGATGTCAGATTCTGCCCCTACATTGCATGTTATTATTTTATTCTACTTTATGTTTATATTGTACAGCGTTATGATAAACTTTATTCCAGACTCAAGTCCATATAAGATACATACAAAAACACAGACAATGTGTGATTTTGTTGTTGTTTGTCTTTTTATTTTATTTCTGCCAGTGCCATACAGCAACAATGCTTGGGGATTGAAAATACTGTAAGGATGTCACTTTTATAGAATTGGCTTCTTTATTTTATAATATATGATTAATGTCTACATCAACAAATGTTAACCATAGAATCGTATCAAATCGTATCGAATCGTTCCTACACTGTATCGAATCGTATCGAATCGTATCAGTCCTACACTGTATCGAATCGTATCGAATCGTTCTGTATTAAAAATATATCGTTTTTGAATCGTATCGTAACCCGTGTATCTAGATACGTATCGAATCGTCTATGACAGAGAGATTCCCAACCCTAGTAACTGCTGTAAGTAGTCGGCCGAAACTAACAGACAGAGGTTGCACTGAGTTACATTATGATGCATTCAAGCTCTATTCAGTAAAAAATGAATACTGGGTGAAGGTAAGGTAAATTGTAACATTATGATGATGTGTCCAAATGTAATCTTGTAAAACTTAGTTTTGGGTGGGAAACCTGAATAAGTACAGCTGTTTGAAGGCGAAATGTGTTGTGTCTTCGCAACCATATAAAATAGATAATAAAGAGGGTATTATGGCATATTGTATATAGTATAAATGCTTCAGAAGCAGTTATTGAAAACGATGTTTTTCATGTGAAAGAAGGTTGTTATAAGGGTAGTTTCATTTATGTATGTGGTTGTATTTGTGCTCATTCAAAGGTAGTGTAGTGGAAAACTGAATGACTTAAACACAGTTCAGCTACTTTTTTGTAATGAAGATTTCTTTGTTTGCCTGCACAAAAGAACAAAAAAATACAACAAGGACAACAAAATAAACAACAACGAAAAAAAACATCTGTATTTGTATCAGCCCAGAATTTCACAGTCGATACATCCCTAATATAAATGGAAATATGTAGACAACTAGCTAAATTGACATACGTTACTTGTGATGTAGTTAAGTAGAACACGTTAAATTAGCCTAATTATGCTGTCTATGTTGCCTGAGGCAAATGTCAAGCTGACTAAAAATGACGCAAGCTGAATTGAAATGACCTTCTGACAGTTTTTCTTTTAGTTGCAGTGGTTGTAAAATCAGTTTATAAACTTCATATCTAAGCCCTGCTTTTAACTGAACAAACAGCAGTTGCAATACCTGTGAAGAGCAAAAACCACATATATGTTTACTTGCTGCAATGTAGTACAGTGTATTTTAATACAATGTTGAACCTGGCTCTGCACTTTCTTGTGCTTTGAGCTTATGTCCTTATGCTGAAATTGACTGGAAATCCACATTTTATAGCTGATATTGAAAAAAAAAAAAAGAAAAAAAGTTTTTTTCCTGGGGAAGCATGCCCCGCCTCCCCCAGAGGGTTCACATCTTTGTCCCCTTTTTCACCTCTGATGAGTTTGCACCCCTGAAGGACTAAAAGCCTGATGTTGCCTATTGCTCTGTTGAGTTATGTTTCAACTTGTTCTGCTGCCATCAAGTGTCCAAAATATGTATTAATACAGCCTTAACTTAGTAGTCGTGAACTTACACTTTGTTTGTGCCCCACCATTTTCTAATTGTGTCCTAGAAGGACACACTATTGCAGATTCATATAGACAGATTTAGTTCTCTGCCCAGCATCATTTCACCATATTGTAGCTATAATGGATGGTTGTTTAAGTTGTGTCCCTGCCATGTCTTTAGAAACCTGGGCACAGGTCTGTGCTGTCTGTTACCTTTCAGGTATATGTAAACAATGAATGGGTGACCAGCATTGGTGAGGGAGGCAGTTTTGGGGAGCTGGCTCTGATCTATGGGACCCCTCGTGCAGCTACAGTCCGGGCCAAGTCCAATGTCAAGCTGTGGGGCATCGACAGAGACAGCTACAGGAGAATATTGATGGTAAACTCTACAGTCCTTGGACATTACCAAAAACTTATGGGAAATAAGGAATTACTGTGGTAATGCCATTAATTTTGTAGCAAAATGATGATTGGGATGTTATATGAACTTTTTTTTTTCACTTTTAGGGAAGCACTTTGAGAA
The DNA here is from genome assembly GCF_006386435.1 of Epinephelus moara. Classification (NCBI taxonomy): domain Eukaryota; kingdom Metazoa; phylum Chordata; class Actinopteri; order Perciformes; family Serranidae; genus Epinephelus; species Epinephelus moara. Next base: position 3,919,304 of record NC_065523.1, on the reverse strand, counting down.
AGCGCAAGATGTATGAGGAATTCCTCAGCAAGGTGTCCATTTTAGGTGAGAAGGCAGCTCAACAGTTTTTCATATTGATGGACTAGACCATCTTGTTTTGAAACAAAAGCTGTTGTTGATCTGATGAGCTAAGTGTTGCTCCTGAACAGAGTCTCTGGATAAGTGGGAGCGTCTGACGGTGGCAGATGCTTTGGAGACTGTGCAGTTTGAGGACGGCCAGAAAATTGTGGTGCAGGGAGAGCCTGGTGATGAGTTCTTCATCATCCTGGAGGTACACAACACCTTTTGCAAACGCTAGTTCACCGATACCCGTTAGTACGGGACATTGGTTTTGGCTGGCAACATTCTTGTAAATATATTTTTTTGGGCATTTTTTGCCTTTAATGGACAGGACAGTTAAGTGTGAAAGGGGGAGAGAGAGAGAGGGGATGACATGCAGCAAAAGGCCACAGGCTGGACTTGAACCCAGGCCGCTGCGGCAAGAGCCTTGTACATGGGGCGCCTGCTCTACCACTAAGCCACCGACACCCCAGCTGGCAACATTCTTTGGTGTGGTACCCTGTTAAACAAAATATATTGACAGCTGAGCCCATTGCACTCTAACTAGGTCTACAGCTTAGCAACAGAAATTCTTAGGTTTCACCTAGTCCCTGGGTGAGTATTATTGGTATGATGAATACAAAAAAAGCAGAACTTCATCACTCACATGTGATCACAGATACTGAGGGCCACAGTACTAAGTTGTTTTGTCTGTAGTGACTACATCTACGAGGGTTGGGGGGAAAAAAAAATCAGTTCTCAGATGCATCACAATGCGGATGTAGACAATTCTGCATCGGTTCAAAAATGTCAATAACTGATCATCTAAATGTTTATTAATAACGTGACTGCCCTTTCAACGGAAAGGGCAGTGCAGCACCTAGACAGTCTATAGCCGTGCACAGGTTAGAGTTAACTTATAATTCATCCTCACAAAAGGCAGCGGTCGCAAGTTAAATGTTATAAATTAGTTTTAGATTTGTAATATTTTGTGGGGGAAAAATTTTATTCTCCAACAAGTCAAGGCTGCTTCTTCAGCCCTGCATTCCTCCATTAACATGATAACAGTAACATTAGTAACATTAGATATTTTCTGGCAACAATGAGATGTATGATGAGTCCACCTGCATCTTGGACCTGGATTTTCTGAAAATTGCTTTTGATTTTGGGGTTGCGCAGTTTAAGATGTGGTTGTTGTACTGTCAGGGGACAGCAGCGGTGCTGCAGAGGCGGTCAGAGGACGAGGAATTTGTGGAGGTCGGCAGACTTGGACCTTCAGATTACTTTGGTAAGTCAGACAAAGCAGGTCACCATCAGCAGGTTGATATGCCTGTGTGAATGTGTGAACCTTGGATGACTGGTTGTTTTTCCTGTGTCCTTCAGGTGAGATCGCCCTGCTAATGAACCGGCCCCGTGCTGCCACTGTTATTGCATGTGGACCCCTCAAGTGTGTCAAACTGGACCGGCCGCGGTTCGAACGAGTCCTTGGTCCTTGCTCTGACATCCTTAAGAGAAACATTGAGCAGTACAACAGCTTTGTTTCTCTCTCTGTTTGAGCTTATCAGCCCTCACACCCCCCTTTCATCCACTGCAGAATCCACTATCGCACCTCTGCTTAAGTTTGCTACTTCTAATCTCTGTTACATGTTACCACACCCACAACTCCAAACAAGATGACTTCAACACATCTGTTACTCTTTTTATTTGTTTCATATTTTTTTAATGTACTCAGTAGATGTGATTGGTTGTCTGTGAAGGTTTTGAGCCTCACCTGAAGCTGTGATCCCTAAACCCAGAAGGTGTTTCACGCACACTTTAAAAGTGTCACTAAAATTAAATAATGCCTTATGTATGACTGACTGCCTTCACACTAGGTGGGTTTCCAGCCACCTATTTTTTATTCACATTTTCAACAATTGCGAAAAGAAACTTGAATGGAAACGCCAGAAATTTGAAAAAGGGCCGAAATATCGGAAAAAAGTTTTAACGCTTGGAGGGGGTGGAAAAGTCAGCGTATCGATATTAGGAAAATGCGACTTTTGGCAATGGAAACAGATTTAGCGAATAAACAATGACGTAGGCTACTGAATCCTACTTCTACTTAACACACACACCTGTGTGAACTTAGAGAGAGGTAATTACTCCAGTGTCAGGTGAGTGTAGGCTATTTCACAGTTTACCTGAATAGACTGGATGTGTTGAATACCGCTGCATCATGTGCGCTGCCTGGTGTACCAACACAGACATCACGGCATTATGTAGGCTACGCTGACAACGCTGACATGAGTGTGATGAGAGCTCTCGCAATAGCCAAGAAGTTCCCAAGGAATCTCTCCATCTCGCCGTAGTCATGGATGTGCGGGTAATTGTTTACATCAGTTGTGGACATGAGACGCTCTCAATGACGTCATCTCACGACGCCCTCTTTTTCTACGGGTGTTCTTTTGCATTTTATTTTTCATGAGAAGCGCCACCTTCTGCTCGACCTGTTGACTCCCAATACTCGCAAAACAATAATGAATGGAAACGTGCATAAATTTGCATTTTCTTTTGCGCATTTTCACAAAATTTGCTTAAAATTTGCGATACATTTGGATGGAAACCCAGCTACTGATTCACTGTGAATTCAGAGGTCAGTTACAATAAGAGCTTATCAAAACATTTAAAGATAGTGTCAAAACAAGACTATATTTATAGAACACATTTGAGAACATGCTGATAAACGTTGAAAATGTTAAGATCATTAAAATGGGAACATTTATATAAAATACTCAGATGGATTCAAGTAATCTAGACAAAATCTAAAGCATTATGCCATCACAGTGAAATGTTTGGAGATGAAATAGCTGATGCAAAAAAAAAAAGAGCCAAATTGGGATGGGATATGAAAGTGCATGGAAATAGAGATAATGTAAGCCAAAGGAATACACCAACTCCCAAGATAACTATTTGTGTTTTTTGGTGGTGAAGTATTCCATTCCAATGTTCCACTGTTTGAAAGGGTTAACAGTTAATAATGACCAACCCAAAATGTAGTCATATTATCATTTTTGCAGTACGAAGTCACAAATGTTGACAGTGTGAATGCACAGTTAGTAGTTTAAGCCCTGTTTACACCAAACCCTTTCGGTACAGTACCTTCGGAACCAAAAGTAACCCTTTAGACATGATACCTAGACCCTCGGTCTGTTTAGTGTTTCCACCGCAAACAGTCCTCTTAACTGTGGGTGGGGTTGTTGTCACTCACGGCTTTGTCCAGTACTTGCTGTATTTCCTGTATTTTCACTGATGACACAGATGGAAGTCTGCACATCGTTTATCCTCCATAGAACAGGGTTGCACGCCAACATTTTCAGAACAAAATAGAACAGGTTGGAGTGAGAGTCCTTCCCAGGCAAACGTAGGGGTTTTGTATTGCAATAGCCCACCGGAACGACGCTCTGCAACGCCTTTTTTTTTTTCTCTAAATGAGGACTAGAATTTATGCAGTTCACATAATCCGGTCAAAATTAATATATATTTTTAAACGCTTGATGATCCACTCATTCCTAAAAGTGCATGTCAGTAAAAACCAATGGAATGGTCATATTATAAATTAAGGTGTGCTGATGGATTCACGTCATCAACTCAGGCATTGAGTAACATTACAAGTTAACGTTCCACCTTAAAAGTTGCCGACAGTCGGCCCAGTGAATGAAGTTATTTTTTCTCAGACTCCAGCTGCTGTGAGAGGCAGCAAAACATCCTTTCATTTTATAGTTACAGTTTACTAATAAAACTCTCCACAGTATGAACAGTGGTTACATGAGCTTCAAAACCTGACACAGCTCAGCCCTGAGCAGAGCAACCGTCCTCTACTGACCAATCAGACTGCAGTGTTCACAGCTCCACCTTTTAGTACCAGATCTGTGTGCTAGGTACACCAAAAGAGGGGGGACCAAACATGGGGACGGTAAGGAATGGTTTCATCGGTACCATCCACAACTTTTCACATTGGAAACAGAAAAAATGCATACTGAAATGAACTAACTGTACCAGACTGCTTGGTAGAAATGGGGCGTTTGTTTGCTCTGGGATCTTCAGTGTTCACAGAGATGTTGAACAAATAGTTTCATGTTGACTGAGCAGGCTTTATGTTTTTGACAAAGTATGCCAAAAGCTTTATCTTTTTTTTTTTGCTGCTGTTTTTGTTGTTACGTTTTTACCATGCTAGCTGTGAGGGGTTAGAGATGGCAGTGTTGGTCCGTTGGTCCACCGCTGTGGTGTGGACTGAAATATCTCAGCAACTTTTAGATAATCTATTCATGTCCCCCTCAGGATGACTCCTAATAACTTTGGTGATCTGCTGACATTATTTTTTGCACCATGAGGTCAAAATTTTGCAGATGAATGACATTCCTATCATCCTCAGCTGTACTTGCTAATTAGCAAATGCTAGCCTGCTAGCATATTAAACCAAGATGGTATAAATTTGCTAAACAAGTTACCACTGACATTGTTAGTGTTAACATGCTGGTATTAACATTTAGCTCAAAGCACCACTATGCCAAAGTACAGCCTGCCAGCTGGTATGGCTGTATTCTTGTTTTAATTTAGTTTTAGTTTTTGTTGTGTTGGTATACCTTGTAGTCATTACATGGGTAAAAATAGGACAGCCTGCAGGACAGGATCATGTGCAGCACAGGCATGACATTTCAACAATGTATTATGTGTGCAGCATACATTGTCGCTGATAGCAGTTAGCAGTGTACTCAAAGAACAAGAACAGCAGCTGAAATTATCAAACAATGACAATGAGATCAGCCGCCATATTAAAGGGACGGTAAATGATTATTTCCATGTTAATGCTATTGTTATTGTTTATAAAGTACTGCGTATGTTATGTCACACTAGAGGCCGACGCTCTTGTGTTTCATGTTACACCTATCACGCTCTTTTAATTCTGTAGTGCTGGCATATTGTCTAATATCACACACTGGAGTGGAATGATGCTGCCATTGTTTGGCTCTGTGTAAAAATGCAAATGTGGCATAAAGAAAGGGACTATAGTGCAGCAGCTCTACAGTGTTATCTTGGTTTAAACAGGGCTAACCTTTGACAGGAGCACCACCATGAGCCATACACCTACAGTATGGAGCATGTTTTTACCCAGGAGGAGAAATAAGAAGTAAAACAAAAATTTTGAAAAAAAAGAAGAACAATTAACCTCCAGTTTAAATTGGGCTTTTATTTTTATTTCCCATTTTCTGTTATATGATTTTGTTTTCTCTGTACCCAACGCATTATTTTAACTTTCTATTTAAACAGTTCAGGTTCTCAGGTAGTTTTAAGATTGCTTTTTAAACATGATATCATTTTTGTAATTTTTAAAAACATAATTAATGAATAATTACATTTTCAGTAACACTTTCTCTTTCTGTACGTTCAAACCAGAAGCTTCCAAAGAGGCAAAGTCTGTTGTGGCCGCTCAAGAAGCACAACTATCAATATTTGTGGCAGCTTTGGTTGCTCTGGTCGCTCATCATGTGAGTCATTGAACGTTCGATCGTGCTTGTCAATTTAAAGGAGCTGCAAGGCGGACTACTGGCTTGAAGGCAGCGTAGTTTCTGCTTGCTGTTGGCCAGTCAAAAAGCTCATAGTTGGCCTACACAAAGTTATGTTTGGTCATGAAAACAGAAAATGTATGTCATCCCATTCAAACCAAGCAAGGAAGACTTGCATGCTACGTCTCAACATTAGCCTGCAATTCTCTCCTCTATTATTAACAATACACACTTAAAAACTCATCAGACCAACCAAAGCTCCCAAAACACTGGATCCTACATTTACCATAATGCAACTCAGTATCATCTTTTGTTTGAACCTTCTGTGCCTGGTAAATACCCACAGCTTTTAATACTCTCTCAGGAATATTACCATGTTTTCCTACAGAACCCTTAAAGAAAGACGCCAGAATCAACAAATGGTAATATCTTCTTAACTGAAGCTGTCGTATGTTTGCCTAGAATGTAAACTGTCTAAAACTTTACTTGAATCAGAAACTGTCTGCTCATTGAATAAGTAAAGAAGATTTTCAGGTCTGGATACAAACTCTGGATACTTTAAGGCCCAGACACACCAAACTGACGCCAAAGAACTAGCAGCAATGTAAGCAGGCTGTTGCGTTACCTCACGTTGCCATGTCTTGGCCAAAAAGTTGCACATGAACACACCTCAAAGACTACAGCTGATGGTCAACCAGCACGTACGTTGTGCCTGCATGAGAGGATATAACTCTCCACACCAGCAGACAGCAGTAGAATATATTTGTCATTAAAAAAAGGAAAAGATGAAGACCATCTTGATGCTAGTTAGCCAGTTAGCACATTAACAACACAATTTAATTTTGAAAGAACAGAGCATATTTACTGTGCGCCAGTGAACAATAATACGGCTAAAGAAAAATAATCTTACCTTAAGCCCAGGAAATGACCAGAGTGAAAGAATTGTGGCAATATCTTTGGTCATAGCTCTACAATAGTGGTCCACAGTGATAGAGGTTCAAGGATGGACGTTGTCACGGTCTTGTGATCAAAGACAGCCTGAGATAAAATTCTGACAGTGTCGTAAATTTGGGAAGACCATCTCACAGTGTGACTGCTGTTACCAACCAACAGAAATGCAGCATGAAATGACGCACTGATCAGTATGACAATGCTAAATGCCAGTAGATACAATAAATACACTTTGAGCTTTCGGTCACCACCCAAAGCTCTACCCAAAGCTGACCTATGACCTATGGCCTAAATAAGACTTCTCCATGGGGTGGCTGGGCTCAGCCTTAGAGATAGGGTGAAGACCTCAGACATCTAGAGGGAGGTCAAAATAGAGCTGCTGCTCCATCATATTGAAAACAGTCAGTTGAGGTGGTTCAGACATCTGATCAGGATGCCTCCCGTTAGCAGACCCAGAACACAGTGGAGGGATTACATATCTCATCTGGCCTGGGAACCCCTTGGTGTCCCCCAGTTGGAACTGGAAAGTGTCACTGAGGAGAGGGACGTCAGGGGTGCTTTGCTTGGCCTGTTGCCCCTGTGACCCAGCCCTGGATAAGCGATTGAAAATGGAACAGAACATTTCCAGCTCTCGTTGCAAAATCGGCATGCCAATGTGGCCTCTTTCCCCCAGCCACGACCGTGTCTGCACTCTCCCCCTCCTCTTCGTTTGACTTTTTTTTACACACGTAAATGCCGCCACAGCAAGGGCACGATTCATGTTTGTTTGCATTTTTCTCGTCACTACAGCAGCCTAGATGGATGATGCAAGCTGATGAGGTTTTGTTCTTGCATAATGACGATGATGGACGTTGTAGTTTATTAGATCCATGTCGCACCATGTAGCTTGTGCTAAACTTACAAGATAGCTAAAATCTCACAGTCTGGAGGAGGCTTAAGTAACAAGTTTGTTTTGGTTTCACTCCCTCTTGACTTTAGCTCTTTGTTTACTTTCCTCTCTTTCGTTTCTCTTCTTGTGCACTGAACTGCCAATCAGAGGGATTTAATTTACTGACAGGCTCTGTCATTACAGATTCAACATGCTGAAAAAAGCAGACAAGGGCCAACGAGGCCAGACACACCACAAAGACTAGGGCGACAGAGGTTCACTGATGGCCCAACATTGACCAATGGCTGACCGTCAGCTTGGTGTGTCAAAGCCTTTACAGATTAAGATACGCACTTGAGTTGGTACCAGGAAAGTTTGGAGGTTCATACCCAGCCCTATCTGACAAATCTTCAAGGAGTCCTCTAGTTAAACCTGTGTATTTGATGTACAGTATGAGAGTCAGAGTGTGTGTGTGTGTGTGTGTGTGTGTGTGTGTGTCCTGGCCTTTGACTCGCTGCTGATGCTTGTAACTCTGTTTTGCAGTTATTTGTCTCTTCTTCTTTCATTTACTCTGAATATATCATTACTGTAGTCCAGCCAGTGGAGACCTGTAGTTAGTTTTGGCCTTAACATTGATTTAGAGCTTGTCATTTATTGACTTGTTTAATATATTTTATGATAAGCACCCAGTGTTAGATGTCTCTGATCTGTTATGTTAATCAAAGATGTCTTAATTCAGTAGTGTTGCACCCACGTGCAGAATGCTGACTTGGTACTTTTTTTTTTTTTTTTAAATCACCTATGTCTTATTATTTTACAGTATTTGTGATTCACTATATGATTAAAACGATATCAGCCACAGCTGAGATAATGAGTGTTAATATGTAGAGCTGTCTCCTCTCAGAAACCTTGCAGTTTCTCACTGACCTTTCAGTCAGACCATCAGTGTGGAAGCAGAATAGAGCAGCCTGCAGTGAGGCATCAATGAGTCTCTGCACAGGATCATTTTTCTAAAGTTTTTGTGCCTCCCTTCAGATTGACTGCAGTGATTGTGTTTGTTTGTCTGTTTGATATTTCTCTGAAGCAGGGGCGGAAATCCCGGGGGGGACAGGGGGGACATGACTCCCCCTTCAGTAAAGCTGTAATTTTTGAACAATGCAGTAGTATTTATTGAAAGCACAATGTAAGCGATGCTCATTATAATCGCGCAATAATGTGCTATTTAAATCTTAAAAGATTTAGTCCCCCCCTCCCATTTCTTGTAGTGGTATATCCCACACTCTTTCCAACGGGNACGTGCAGTCTAACTGACAAGGAGCGGTCATTACGCGTGACTATTACGCACGGTTGTGGCGGAGCGGCTCGTATGGCTACCTGTCTGTAGGCTCTCCACCTGTCAGTGAGACAAACATGAAAGCCGTGCAGACGAGGAGCGGTCATTACGCGCGACTATTACGCACGGTTGTGACAGAGCGTAGCTAATGGGTACCTGTCTGTATGCTCTCCACCTGTCAGTGAGACAAACATGAAAGACGTGCAGACGAGGAGCGGACATTACGCGCGACTATTACGCACGGTTGTGAGGTGCGCAGCGGCAGATCTCACAGCACACTGTTTATAAACCAGTTTACCAGTTTAATTGCAGGAAATGTTTAGTTTTAGTTTTAGTTTTAGTTTAGTTAGTATAGACATTCACTGTGCCTGTTGGAGAGATAGAGAGAAGATTAAAGCGTCAAATTGCGGTAAAAGATGCTGTATAAAAGACAGGCAACAACTTTTTTCCTTGTCCCCCCCTGGAATTATTCTCTAAAATTTTACTGTTTATTGTCCCCCCCAATGGGATTTTCACCCCTGCTCTGAAGGACATCCTTACAGAAGATTAAGCAATAAAGAGATCAGTGTTTCCATGGTGTTTCATTGTTGCCTTATCTTGAATAAGTTATCTTCTAATATAAAGACAAAAAAATTATATGGTTTGAAAATCATTTAACACAAGTTTAAACATTGAGTGCAGATATACAGTGCATTACTCTATATTATGCTAAGGTAACAATGTCCATTGTATTGGGATCTCTCGTAAATCCTAGAGGGGATGTTTTACTATAAGCCCTTTGGAGTTTCTTTTGTTTGTTGTTTACTTTTGTTTTTAGCTTTTGTACCAATAAACAAGACTAAAAGTCTGCTATTATATCTGGATTAGATACAGGACTACTCTGTGTTTTTGAAGGGTTTCCCATGCTTTAGATTGTAGAAAGTCCTCTTTACAAATAGATGTTATTTTGTATGATGGGTTTGTTTTGTTTCCAGCTGGTGGGGTGCCCCAGAGGGGTATTGCACAAAAGTAGAATAAAGAAATCCTGGATAACAGAGCAAGCGCGGCTTGACCTAGTCTGATCGGCGCATCTTGGCTTAACTGGTTGCACGTTTGCTGAGCCAGGATGAAAAGGTGCGGCTATGTCAAGCCAGGTGTTGATAGTTGGAATAATTGCCCGTTCACGGCATTCTTAAATAGACCACGGGATCGATCACAGAATCACAGAGTGGAAAATGGATAAGAGTCGCGCTTCCTATTTTACAGCCGCTGAGCAGCAGCTCCTAATGGAGTCATATGAGGAGGTGAAACACATAAGAAAAAAAAGGCAACACCAGTAATATAATCAAGGGAAGGGAGAAAGCTTGGCAAACAATCACAGACCGGCTTAATGCGTAAGTAGTCCAAAAAAATGTACAACTAATAAACAATAGCCTACTCCACTGGAACTGTTCTAATTACAACTAAAGGACTAACAGAGTTAGTTACTTTTCAAGTCCACTAATTAACAGTTGTACACTTTGCTTTAAATGTGGCAAGTAGAGGTGCATGTTACTCAGAAAATGTAGAGTAGCCTATAATTAAATGCAAACAATTATCCATATTGTGTGTCTGTGTTATCTATTTAATTTACTTTTCCCATGTTATGTCTTTTTTGTCTATTTTATCTATCCACTCTTCATAAAGAACAAACTTGTCTGGGCAAAAAAGGACCTGGCAGCAGGGGAAAATAAAATACAAGAACAATTTGCAGACTGGTAAGTGACTTTAGTGTAGACAAATGAGGTGATGAGATGTGTTCGCTGACATAGTGAATGTCTGTATGATTGCAGCAGTCAAAAAACAAAACAAAAAAAAAAACGTTCTCTTCATCCTCTCAATTCTCGTTGCAGTTGCAAACTGTCATCTAATTCCTAAGCCAGAGGAGCAACGCATGTGTCAGCATCGTGTTTTCCTCAGAAGCTCCTTCGCAATCTTCATCCTATGCTTATCCAGTTTTAAGCTACATTTCAAGCTACACTTTCAGATCCTGGCTGCTTCCTCGTATGTTCTATCAAGGCAATATGTTATTCATTAAGTTTATTAGAGGTGGAGAGAGACTGAATTGAAAGCTGTTAGGCTCCTACTGCTCCTACGAAAACTACAGCGACCTTCAGGACCAACCAGCCTGTACTGTACGTTTTATCCCGTGCATTAATAATTTCCACTAAACAGCAGCAGGCTCCCGTAAGTGCCTGGCACTTATTCGCTCTCAGCCATCATAAGCTCCTCACTCAGCTATCGTTACAACATCACTGCCTGATATGAGACCAGGTGGGACACTGGAGCACGTTGCACGCTGTCGCTGCTCTGCAGTGAGACACAAATGCCTTAAAGGATAACTTCGGTATTTTTCAACCTGGGCCCTATTTCCCCATGTGTATGTGTGCGTATGATTCATAGGTACAACTCGTTCTAAAATTGGTTCAGTATTGAGGGAGGCGGATGCAACTGGAGCCGCGAAACGAGCTAAAACAGTAACGGGGGCAAATGCGTCCCGTATAAGTTTGCGCATTAGAAGTGTTTTTTTTTCGCCACTGACCGGTTCAGATCGCCAGTGCTATCTCTGTAAATAGCATAGTAAACGGTAATTTCGGTGGAATCGTGTCAAGGTTTTTCAAAATCCCGGGTAAATGGTAAAAGTTCCTGCGGTGGAAAAGGGGCTTATGTGTGTTTTCCCGCCTGTTTTCTGCTACACCTGTCTCGTTAGTCCTTGCCTGTTTCCTGAGTCTTCCCTTCACACCTGTTTTGTATTAGTCTTGTCTGCTACATCTTTGTTGTCAGCCTTGTTCACTCCTTTTGCCCATGTCCTCCTTCTCCAGCTGTGTCTCGTCCTTGTGATAAGTCTTCTGTGTATATTTAAGCAATATCACAGGAGAGGGAGTGACGTTGTACTGCATATCATCACGGCTGTGATTTGGTCATAGGCACGGTGCCGAAGACAATTACAGCCGTGACCATATACAGTACAACGTCACAACCTCAAGTGTGATATTGCTTTTATACAACAGTTTAATAACAGCTTAAACAGCAATGCTGAGTAAGGAAATGTTAACAAAAGGTGATGAAATAAATTATTTAAGTATGTTATGTAGCTCTGCGGAAAAAAAAAAACAGTTCCCCCAGTTTGTTGCCAGGCAATGCAGCACACAAACGCCAGGAACTCACAAGCTACTTTGTATTTACATTAATCTGCAACTGTGTGTTACACAGTAACCTCATCAGATGATCACTGATAATTCCTGGCGGTGTTTGCTTCATTTTTTCTCCTCTCCAGTTTGTCAAGGTCGGCTGATGTTACACAAACACACTTGGAGGTCTGCACAGAAGAGTCCTGGCTTTCCTTTTCCTCGTCCTCTCCTGACGACCACTCATAATTTAATTCAAATGTAATTTGAACAGCTGGAAGGCAGAACCGGACAGTAGCCTGAAAAGTTCATTCATTTATTTTATTAAAGATTTATAGAATAATGGCTGACTTTTTGCCAGACTTCGACTTTGTGGAGGAGGAATTTGATTTTGCAGAGTTTGATGGCCGCCCTTATTTATTTGAGCCAGAATACACTGACGAAGAGCTTCGTGAAATTGAAGAACGGACGAGGAGGAAAGAGAGAGGCGCAACAGGTAGAGGACGAGAGAGGAGGAATGGCTGCTGCAAGGCTGCGTAGCTCTGGAGATTGGTGGTGTACCTGTGAATGCTGTGCCCCAGTGCCCACAGAAGAGGAATGCCTCTGTTGTAAGGAATGGGACCGGTTGCAGCCTTATTTTCAAGGTCTGGATGTGACCGAGGACGAGACACCTCCACCTGGAGTAGTATCCAGCTGGGCTTTATCTAGAGCTTGCGAGATTTCAGGCACGGTATGAGATCGCTGCTTCTCGCGATATTTCGGCCGCGCTTTGGAAAGCGGAGCTAAATGGTAAACAAACATGGCAGCACACCGGTAAGGTTAAGACAACACGTTTACATGTCGTTTTCTATATGTTCTCTGACATTTATCCTAACGATATGAGGCGGTCTTTGTGGGAAAAAAAGCTTGTTTAGTGGACTAACTTTGCACTTGAAGTATGCCCGTTCACTTACGTTTTAACAGGTCTGACGCTACTATGCGCCCCGGCTGTATCTAGGCTAACGGCTAACATGCTAATTATTGTTTTTATGTCACTAGTCACTTGAAACAAATTTAGGACGACAGGAGACAGGTTGAAATAAACTGAAATTTCCCTTTAAGGCTTCACACCCACACAGTTTAACCCTATGGGCCCGAACGACGCATAGTGCTTCCAAATTCACACCTGTTCTTCGCTATTGATTTTCTCCGCGACCGTGCGTCATAGTGAGAAGCCACGCACATCACGTGAAACAGTGGAATTGTAGCTTTCCGAGAAGACCAAGCAATGTTTTCAGAGCGAAAAACAATGATAAAGTTACACTAAAATTATGTATAACAGAGCTTTCATACAGCTCTGCACACACATTACTCTTGGATGGATTACTCGTAAAAGCAGGCTCGCACAGAAATGCCACGCATATCACATGAAAGTGCAGGAGCAGAGCTTTCCAGTGATATCACACACACCATTGTGCTGTCATCCCATCATGCTATAAATCCAGATTAATTGTCTACAAAATAAAAACCTGACGAATTTCTTTACAACCCATTATACAGATCTTGTTATCAGCCACTTCATATAGTGAGGAATATCGTATCTTATCACGTCTTAGGCTTGCGTGTGTTTCTCCCTGTCTATCCACATTTGTAGTCCGGCGTTCAAGATGCAAATATCACCATATTGTCCAGTTGACACTCCATCAAACTTTGTATGACAAGACCAG
>NC_065523.1:3903103-3903311 GCF_006386435.1 Epinephelus moara | reverse complement strand
AGTGACGTGAAAATTGTGATATATATATATATATATATATATATAGCTAAAAGCTCTGCTGGTTTTCTACCCCGAAGTATTTGTAAACAACAAGGCGATTCCCTCTATAGTGCGGCCGGACGGATGAGTCATGGCCTTGTAAAAGATTATGTTTGTTTCTTTTAGTTGGCGAGAATGTGTCGCTGCAAACGCGACAAACATCCACTAA
>NC_065523.1:3883873-3903071 GCF_006386435.1 Epinephelus moara | reverse complement strand
AGTCCGGCCGGACGGATGAGTCATGGCCTTGTAAAAGATTATGTTTGTTTCTTTTAGTTGGCGAGAATGTGTCGCTGCAAACGCGACAAACATCCACTAACTTTGACGCCGTTTTCTGCGAGCGCGACTTGAGCCAATTTGTACCAGTACACGTGTTTCTAGTGGGACTATGTTTACAAGCACAAGAGTTCAGCGAACCACCGAAGGACCACCCTGTGGATTTACTTTTGGTTCTGCAACGTAGGGAGTTTTTTTAAACTCTGAAATTGTATCCGCCCATCTAAACACAAAATCAGGGAGAAAGTCATCAGTCTTTAGTTAAGCAAAGCGTCTAAAGACTGACTTGTGAGTCTATACTGTGTGTATCAGATCCACCCCTCACTTCTCCAAAGCTCCAGCCTCTCCCCCTAATATGGTCACTTCTGGCTCTGAAAAACCAAGATAGCAAAGGCCAAAATGCCAACCTCGAGGCTTCAAAACAGCAGTCCACAAACCAATGGGTGGCATCACAGTAACTACGTTCATTTTTATACAGTCTGTGGCTTATAGCTGAGTCAGCCTAAAGCCTGATTTATGGTTGGGCACTCGACACTTCTGAAGAGTGCCATTCAACAGAAATTAAAGAGCAGCAAAATGTTTTCAATTTATGCTTCTGGGAAAGGTTTTGAGTTTTTAATGCTCCTTGTCTATTTTTGTCGTGTTCAATATAGTGTAATCTGCACAGACAGCTGTTTAAAACTACACAAATATCCCACTGTATAATATCTACATTCAGGGGAGTAGCCATCATTTCAGAAGTGAGGGGGACAAATTGTTCAGAGGTCTATTGAGTGATTTATCATCCTCTCACATTCAATTGCACCTCTCCTTAGGGGCTAAAGAACCACATAACCACAAACAGCCACAGTACAGCACCAGGGGACCGACTTTAGTTCTTTAAAATTATATACAAGCAAAATCTGAAGTTTTAGCTGCCAAACTCTGGTTGAGTTGACACAGAATGACCCTCGAGCATCTACAGGGTAAGAAGCCAGATAATTAAGTGTCAAATACCTGGCTGGTTTCTCCCTGTCCCTCTTCTATCTATTGCAATAATATAGATAATAAATGTGCAAAGCAAAATTCATAAATAGAATTAGGAATAGTAGTGGTGACATAGCTGTGGAAAGTAACCTCAAAGTCATTATTATGCTATAGATATTTTCTCTCAGCCAGTTAAAATCTCTCCTCACCTGTGAAGACCCTGCATGATCATCCTTGCTGGCCTCTGGTCCACTGTCTCCTCCCTGACCCTGCTCTTTCTATTGTGGCAATAATGATTAAAAAATATGTGCAAAGCAATAGTGAGAACAAGTTCTGAGCAGAAATTAAGGAGCAGTGGGTTTATTCCTAGCATGAAACTAGCTAGCAAGCGATTTAACATAGGTAACAATAACATTAGTATTCTTGTTAACTAGCTTAGCTTGATATATCGGCATCTATTAATTAGCCATCATTAAGCTAACATTATCTACATGCAACAGCATTACTCAACTTACACGGTTTGTTTGGAAGAAACTGTGCAAGGGTTTTTGCTTCTTGCTGGCTGGTTTGCTGAACATAGTTAACACACAGCAGCACTGCCCAGCAACACGACTGATTCAGATCACAACAGGACACCATGTGTATGCTGCCTGGTGCCACCTACTCATGGTGCGTTTAAAGATGGCTCGGAAAAACACGTTACCACATGTTAAAAACAAATTGAACGGTTGTAACAGCTGTAAAAAGTGTGGGGAACAGAGGGCACAGATACGGGAAGTGAGGGGGACATGTCCCATGCGTACCCCGCGTCTCCTACGCCCATGTCTACATTGACTAATTAGCTTCCAGTCTGCCTGTGAGCAGCCAATTCCCTGTTGGGGATTGTGAGGGGGCTGGAGCCTATCCCAACAGACATTGGGCGAGAGGCGGGGTACACCCTGGACAGGTCGCCGCACAGAAATAAAATCAATTAATCAAAAAATACAAACACTGCTGATCTCCTCCTGTGGCACTGACATGAAAACTACACTGCTCAAAAAATAAAGGGAACACATAATCATCACAGTGTAACTCAAAGTCATTTAAACTCCTGGGATATCAACCTGTCCAGTTAGGAAACAATACTGATTGTGAATCAATTTCACCTGCTGTTGTGCATACTGGACAGACAACAGGTGGAAAGGAGAGGCAATTACCAAGACAACCCCTATTTAAGAATGGTTTTGCAGGTGGTGGCCACAGACCATTTCCCTCTGTGCGTCCTTTCTAGTTGATTCTTGGCTAGTTTTTCATTTTTCTAGTGCCCTCACCACTAGTGGTATCATGAGGAGGTATCTGTAGCCCACAGAAGTTGCTCAGGTAGTGCAGCTACTCCAGGATGGCACATCCATACGCACAGTGGCCAGAAGGTTTGCTGTGTCTCCCAGCACAGTGTCAAGAGCATGGAGGAGATACCAGGAGACAGGGCAGTACACCAGGAGAGGTGGAGGGGGCCGTAGGAGGGCAACAACCCAGCAGCAAGACCGCTATCTGCTTCTTTATGTGAGGAAGAACAGGAGGAGCACTGCCAGAGCCCTCCAAAATGACCTCCAGCAGGCCACTCGTGTGCATGTTTCTGCTCAAACTGTCAGAAACAGACTCCATGAGGGTGGCATGAGGGCCCAACATCCACAAGTGGCGCCTGTGCTCACACCCCAGCACCGTGCAGCCCGAATGACATTTGCAAGAGAACACCAAAATTGGCAGATTCGCCACTGGCGCCCTGTTCTCTTCACAGATGAGAGCAGGTTCACGCTGAGCACATGTGACAGATGTGACAGAGTCTGGAGACACCATGGAGAACGTTCTGCTGCCTGCAACATCCTCCAGCATGACCGGTTTGGTAGTGGGTCAGTGATGGTCTGGGGAGGCCTATCCTTGAAGGGCCGCACAGAACTCCACGTGCTAGCCAGAGGTACCCTGACTGCTGTTAGGTACCAGGATGAGATCCTCAGACCCATTGTCAGACCATATGCTGGTGCAGTGGGCCCTGGGTTCCTTCTGATGCATGACAATGCCTGGCCTCATGTGGCTGGAGTGTGTCAGCAGTTCCTGGGTGATGAAGGCATTGATGCTATTAGAAGGTATTCCCTATTTTTCTGAGCAGTGTATTTAGGTTCAGTGAATGTCTGCTGTCAGTCAGCTTGGTGAAGGAAGTTTGGCCAGCTACTTGTGTGGTAGCTAGTTGTGTGGACTGAAAACTACTATCTCCATGGCAACGATAATAACACTACTAATCACATTGCACAACAAAAAATGATGTTGTCCACGACATAGCAAAATCCTTACGGTGCGCAACATGAAAGTAAAGTGTCAAGCAACACTTTTTTCTGTCAAAAATACGACATTTCTGTTGAACCACACTGTGTCCAACCATAAACTCGATTCAACCCAGGGGTACTACAGTATTATAAATAAGAATAAATAATGTGAATGTTGTATTCTAACAAAAAGCCTTTCTAATTATAAATTATTTCAGTCACTTCATTAAGTTATTACAAAAATCAAGGGATCACAGTGATAAAGGGAGAGCATTCCATGCGTTGGGGCAACAGCTGGAAAAGCGCGGGCAACTTGGGTTATATAGCAGGTATGAGGGGACAGCCAGAGATGTTTGGTCAGATGGCCCAAGTGGTCGATTCGGCGAATATGGGAGGTCAGCCATGCACTGTGGTGTTTGACCATGCAAGGCTCTAGAAGTCAGCACCAGTATTTTGGATGTGGGATTCAATGGGAAGACAGTGAAGAGAGAGTAAACAAACATTAATTTAAGGTAGACAAGTGGCTGGTCTCATCAGGTTTAAAAGAGCAATATAATTGAATTTCATCAGCATAAAAATGGTAAAAAAAAAATGCTGCTAAAATGGTTACTAATCTGTCCTGGAGGTATAAAAGGAATAATAAACGACCCAGAACAGAACCGCATGGGACAAGGCATGAAAGAGATGCTGTGTCTGACATAAACTGATCCACAGAGGCAGCAAAACGCCTATCAGCAAGGTAACCAATCCAAGGCAGACCTGAAAATACCCACCAAGTGGTTAAGCCTATTTAAACGACTATAATGATCTACTGTATCAAAGGTAGACCAGAATTCAAGTATTACCAGTAATGGCCATTTCCCATCATCTGCAGCCTTCATAATGTCATTAGTGACTTTAAGAAGAGTCATTTTTGTGAGTGTTGTTTACTAAAAACGTGACCAAATCAGGACTGTATGCTTCTGTTAAAGAACAGTAACTTTCAAATCAAATGTTTGACATTAAAAGTAGAATTTCAAATTTATTTACAGTATTTCACGGAAAACAGTATTAAAACACAGACAAGTCAACATCTTAATCCCTGCAGACACTAAGACAAAATAAACCTATTAACCAAAACTAAAGATTTACAATGACAATTGAATGACGTAATTGAGCAATAAAGCTGTAACACCATTCTCACCACGTAAAAATGTCAGTGAAAGAGGATAAAATAAGCATGCAATTCAGTGGTTTAAACAATAATATAACACACCTGGTTTGTATGTAATCTGTGTTGAGCACAATACAGAAAATAGTAGAAAATGATTTTTTCCCACAGTTAGGAGAAAATACAGTGTGGCATATAATGCAAAAACACTGTAGATACAAAATCATGATATAAAAGTGACGATTATTACATAGTGTCAAAGAGATCTGCTCAGTGAGATGAAAGTGTGAAGAGGGACACAATAACATCCAGTTTGTTAATATATACAAACACAACCCTCAACACATTAAAAAAGACAGATGAATCCCATTTCCATCTGAATTCATATATGCAGTATAAAAAGTTTCACTGTCTTCACACACACACACACACTCCTCTTGCCTTTCATCACATGAGCGTGCAGCTGCGCTTGGCTGAGGTGGTCCAGCGCAGCCAGTTTAGGTTTTCCTCTGTGTAAGGTGGGTACCGCAGGCTGTTGATTCTCTCCAAAGCCCAGCCACGCAGCATGCAGCCCCGCCGGTGGCTGAATGTCTCAAAGCCCCAGCGGCCGTGGTAACTGCCCCAACCACTGGCCCCTGGAAGGAGTGGCCAAAACCATATCATCAGTCAAAAAAAAAAGTGCATACGTGCAGAATAGAGTGCCGAAGTCATGCCTCTTCCTATGAAGCTCATGGGACCTTAGATCGGAAAAAATATGAATGGCAGTGAATGAGGAAAGAAATATTATCTTTTGGTCCTGTTTGAGTTGTGACATGAACTCCAAATATGTCGTTAATGAATTTAAAACATAAATTTTAAGGTCAAGACTTTGTGGTAAAACTGTTGAGATATGAGCTTTTGAAAAAAACGTAATTAGAAAAACTACAAAGGAGGCGGTCGCGTATGTGATGTCATAGCTTTCGCTCACTTCTTGCAGCTTGGAGTGACTGCAACCTGGCACAAAACAGACAGACGTCTTCAATCATAAATCGATTAATCATAAAACAGTGGAATTTCAGCGGGGAGGCCAAGCTGCAGGAAGCGAGCAAAAGCTATGACATCACATACACGACCTCCTCCTGTGTACTCTTGAGTCTTCTAATTAAAAAGCTTATATCTCAACAGTTTTACCACAAAGTATGACTTTCTTGAGTTTAAAATTTATGTTTTAAATTCATTAACAACATATTTAGATTTCATGTCGCAACTCAAACGGGAACAAAAGATAATATTGCTCTCCCCATTCACTGCCATTCATATTTTTTCCGATCTAAGGTCCCATGAGCTCTACCGGAAGGGGCGTGACTTCGGCACTCTATGGTGAAACTTACAAATTAAAGTCTCTCTTCATAATATCAATCAGACTACAAATCAAAGAAAGCAGCATTTGAAGGCCTCACTGATTTACCTTTTAGCGTTATTCCACTAAATACACACCTGTTCTCAGCCACAAAACTCAACACAATTCAGTGGTTTAAGATATTTGCATATTTTTCAATATTTTCATATGAAAACAACACCCTAAAAAAAGCTGACCCTCTTTCAATTTTTCTGTAATGGTCAGACCACAGATTGTATAAAATAATGACATAATTCATTGGTTTGTTCCTTTTGTAGCTTGTTTTTATGAGCTGAGATAATCATTCATATCAGAAAATGTTACTGTGAATCAGTTCCAGCCACAATATACAGAGATGAAACTAAAGCACATCTGTGAGGGTCCACCTCTCGTAAATGTCATCATCTATCCATCTCTGTCCATACACGTGTGCTCTATTGTTCTGGAGAAAAGCTGGCTTTCCTAGCTAAACATTTTATCCACTGATTCATCTTAGAAACAAACAAGCCATTCAATCACCAGATCCAATTAATTAAACTCTCATTTTAAACATGTAAAAATATTTGTTTTGATAATTAAAACTTTCCCAGCCTTAACCAAACAACTGTATGTCTGTCTGGGTTTTCCTTGAGATCTAAAAATAATAGTGTCAGTCTTTTCACTGTGGAGGACAACATAGTGTTTGATAGCTTAATACTTACTGTCTGTGGAGCTTTGAAAAGAGACTGCCTAATTATACTTTGTCTTTAGAAGACATTGGTAAAGCCCAACTGTCTGCGTATAAAAACATCACCAAAAATCCTTAACACAATAAAACACAACACTACCCTGTGGGACTGCACTGCACTGACTTCAGTGGTGTGATGTTAGGGCAGAACAATGTGGGAAAATGATCTTATCATGTTTTTTTTAAGACTAATTTTGCCATTGCTATTTCGTATGTGTTTTTTAAAGTTCTGTGTCTTCTGTATTATACACATGTAAGAAATTATTTTGTAGTATAGGCAACACAACATTGGATACAGTCAACACAGAAAACTGCCTCTTTATGCAGCCAGGTCTTCATGTAATGAAATGAGATGAATGAATGACTTAATTAATCTGGTATTGCAAATTTTCTTTAGGTTTATAATAATGGAATAGCCAGTACTTAGAGATACAAAATCTGATTTTGTAAAATAACCCAGCAGTGCCCCTGAGAACTCATCAGATCAGAGGGAACTTTGGAAAATGGGCAAGTGGGAGAAGCTTTAGATGAGGGTCACACTTACCTACTCCTCCAAAGGGCAGGGTTGGCAGGGACATGTGGACAATCCCGTCATTAGAGCAGAACCCTCCACTGCTGCTCTTCTCTAGAACTGTCTTTATCACCTTGAGAAAGAATGGACAATAGAATGTCATGTTGAAGACAACATGTCTACAGCTTAGGGCTGGGTGATATATTGATTTTTTTTTAAATATATCGATATATTTTCAAGCAAGATATACTGTAGATTTAGATAATACCATTTACTGTATATCGATATAGGTTCAAGTTGCAGCACGTAACACATACCAGTGTTCATCTCTCCTCTCTCATACTCTCTGCACAGCTCCGCCTCATACACTCACTCACGGTGTCACCATCAACACTCAGAGACACAGAGCTGCTTTTCTGTCTGTTAATTAGTCTATAGTGCGACATCGGTCTATATGTTGCACAAGCTACGCCAAATCAGTCTGTGAGATGAATGAAGTTACCGTAGTAGGACACGTACAATACTGTGGCCTTGTCCTCTTTTAGCCGCGTCCAGTCATGCCATGTTGCGCCAATTTGTTTCAGTTATTAGTTTAGATGCGCTGTGCCACGCAGGCGCAATAACGCCCCTCCTCTCCTCTATTCCTTCACAAGCCAGTCAAGTAGGTGAACTATGAATAATGTGAGATTTCAAAAACAGCTTGCGTGAAATGGCAGAGGGAGAGCAAGAGAGGTTGGTCTGTGTTTGTGTGTGTGTGTGTGCGTGCGCGCGCACTTCGCCTTGCGCAATACAGAGAGCAGAGGAGAATTATAAACGTGTGACCATGTAGCGAGAGAAATGACATGCCGTCGTGTAAATAATATAAGTCATCATGTGTACCGCAAAATCATTTGCATAATCGTGATTTCAATTTTGACCAAAATAATCGTGATTATGATTTTTTACATTATCGAGCAGCCCTACTCTGTACTAGAAATTAAAATATGTCTATAACCAAATAAGCGGAACTTTATTAACGGCTTTTCTTCAATTAAGAGAAGCGTAATGAAAAACACATGCAGTAAAAATGACGGGAATTCAGCCGTGGACCAGCTTGCAAAAGAACATGTAGCCAACTTAGTAGAAAATGCCGTGCATTGCCATTCAGCCTGAAAATACTGAGAAATGAATTTTTGTCCGTATCACCCAGCCCTACTACAGCTATGACATGGGACATTGCAGTGCTCTGTGTTCTTACTGAAGAGTCTTCAGAGAAGACATAGAGGGCCAGTGGCTTCTCTCTGCGGTTGATGAAGCTGATGCCTTCCTCCAGAGACTCAACAGTGAGGATAGGCAGGATGGGGCCAAAAATCTCCTCCTCCATTAGAGCATCATCTTCAGCCACATCCACCACCACTGTGGGAGCTAACACAAGACATTACCACATGAAGACATTATTCAGCATTATGCTACATGATCCCACATACATGTACAGAGAACTGTATCTGAGAGTTGAAGTTAAACCTGCTACAAACATGGTTTAATTGAGGACATGAGGTCAGTTTGTTAGTAATGTAGACAGATGAGCTGTTCATTTTCCCAAGGTTAAACATCACAAGGAAAAGAATACCTGAGGCTTTAAGGGAAGGGAATGTGTTTGACATTACTGATAGTGCAGGAGACTGTATGGGGAGTTTTCATGATCTAAACCAGTTCATCAGCTCCATTTGCCCCATCTAATCTAAAAGTCCTGCAGTAAATATACTATGGTGTTCAGCTGTTATTACTCTCAACCAGGTGCAAGTCTAGAGGGCATCACGTGTTTAGCTGTGTGTGTGTGTGTGTGTGTGTGTGTGTGTGTGTGTGTGTGTGTGTGTGTGTGTGTGTGAGTGAGTGAGTGTCTGTCTGTCCACAACTGCCATTCAAATGTCAAAATGTTCAGCTCTTCAGCACTTGTATACTTGTATTCAGCTTTTGTCCAGCATGTATACTATTTTTTCAACAACCTTTGCAATGTAAAGTCAATGAGTACGTTGACGGGGTTTGATGGTCACCTGTTCTTTTCATATCTGCAGCTACAACTTCTATACTAATTGTGCTTCCAATACTACTACTGCTGCTGCTGCTGCTGCTTTGTATTACTACAGTATTCAGTGGTATTTTTGAGTTGTTTTTTGTTGTTGTTTTTTTTCAAAGTACTTTTTCAGCTGCCTCTGTTTCCATGGTTTCAGACCCCTCTGTAGTGTAGTGGTTACAGCACATGCCAGTTGTCAGCAGAGGTTCAAATCCTGTCCAGTGGACTGTAAAAAATTCAAAGTGTTGACTGGGGACCGTAGAACTGCATCTCTGATTTTTGCAGATGATGTGGTTCTGTTGTCGTAATCGCACCGTGACCTCCAGCAGGCACTGGGAGGGGGGAGTTTGCAGCCAAGTGTGAAGCTGTCGGAATGAGAGTTAGCACCTCCACTTATAAACAATACAATGACAAACAATAAAGTGCAAGTGAGCAACTCTACACAACATAAGCAAATAAACTCAGATCAATACATTTGTAATTGCAGACATATGTTTCCTGTGCTCTATTAAACTTTAACCATGTTGTTGTGCACTACTGCAAGTCTGCATATTCTTCTTCTAAAACTACACAACACTGAAAAGGTTTAACAACTTAAACTCAACTCGTGCGCGTGTGGTGGAGCCGCTGCATCAAGAGAGGCGGGACATTAATTATTTATATATATGTATAATTTTTTTTTTTTACTTTTAAAATTACTATGGGCAGCTCCTTGCACTTTTCATTTTCATCTGCTGTTCATTGTTGTACTCATTTACTGTTCAGTGTTTTACTTATTACAGTACTTTAAACCTCAGGGATTACTTTTATATTTTTCCATTCATTTGTTTACTTGTCAAAGTTTTTTTCAAAATGCTGCTGGCAGCTCCCTGTACTGTTTCATTGGAAAAGTTCTCAGAATAAATATATGCTTAATTGAATTTGAATGTAGTGCTTTGTCAGTGTTTATTTTTTTAATTCTGTATCAACTATGATTTTTACAGCAGACATATATCGGTTGTAAATATCGGCTATCGGTATCTCTGTTTCATAATAATCGGTATCGGCTCTGAAAAAAACATTTTGGTTGATCCCTACTCTGGAACACTATCTACTCAGTAAAGTCTTGACAGAGATACATAATGGAAGACTGTTTACTTTACTTTCTTTTATAATGGTCAAAAAAATATACGCTGGTTAAGCAAACTTTCTGTTGCTGCCGATACACAAGTTAGATGCAGCGCTGAAGGACCGGCTCTGGAGCTGCTCCCCACCTGGCGAACAGTCAATTACATATCTGCACGGTTAGCACGAGCTAATATTGCAGCTGTTGGACCATCCAGACAAAATCATACAGATGAAGCTGCTTGACTGTTGTTCAACCCTTAAATAACCATTAGGCAACGTTAGCCGTGTAATGCTATCACAGGGTTCCTGCAACTTTAGGCAGATTTAAGACTTTGCCAATTGACTAATGCCACTTGAAAGACCAATTTTAAAAGAATCAAAATTGAAGGAAAGAAAGAGCTGAACTGACATCACTTACTTAGTTTTAGGTGCAGTTTTGCCCAAATGTTAATTGTAACAATCGTAAGTATTTCACAGATATCTGCTTGCCCGAGTTGTACAATATGGTGCACAGTCACGTCGAGAAGCTAATTTCAGATGCTGTGTCCATAAGCTTCATAACAGATATCTGGTCTTCAAGCGTTAGCCAGGTTAGCATGCTGAGCTTGACTGCACAATGGCTGGATGAGGACTTTGCGCTGAAAAAGGCTGTGCTTCATTCCCAAGAGTGCTGTGGCTCTCATACACCAGTAACGATCTCAGCTGCTTTTGAAGGGATGTTTGAGGCGTGGAAAATCCCCAAGGCAAAAGTACATGCTGTGGTGAGGGATAATGCACGTAACATGGCTAAAGCTACGATGGAGTTTGGTGTGAAAAGTCTGCCTTGCATGGCGCACACCTTGCAGCTGGCAGTGAACGGAGGTGCCCTGTCTCAACGCAGCATCGCAGATGCTCTGGCTGTGGGGAGGAAAGTGGTAGGACACTTCAAGCACTCATCGCAAGCTTACAGTCGTTTGGAAGACATACAAAAGGAACTCAACATGCCTGTTAAAAAGCTGCAAAAAGATGTCACCACCAGGTGGAATTCCTCCTATTATATGATGCAGAGTCTGGTGGAGCAGAAGAGGGCTTTAAGTGCATATGCTGCCGATTATGAACTCCCTGCAACGTTAATAGCAACTCAGTGGGGAATTCTAGAGAAGATGATCACTCTACTGGATCCCTTTGAACAGCTAACCAGGGACATCAGCTCCTCCGTTGCCACTGCTGCAGATGTCATCCCTGGTGTGGTGTCCCTGACACGGCTGCTTACCAAGAGTGATGAAGAACAGGACAAAGGGGTGAGAACAGCCAAACGCACTCTATTGGAAGCTGTCAGCGATCGCTTCAGTTGTGTGCAAGGAGAACCTCTTTATGCCATTGCAAACATAGTTGATGCTCGTTACAAAGATCGTTATTTTGACGCGGACAAGAAGGAGGGAGCACGCAACATGCTTCTGAAAGTTGTGGAAGAAATGGCCAGTGGCAGTGATGATCAGCAAGGAGAGGCTGTTAGTGCCAGTGCAGATGACCCACATAAGAAGGCCCGAACTGGAAGCCCGAAACTGCAGGACATGTACCAAGAAATCCTCGAGGAGAATGAACTCAGCGAACGAGCAGCTACAGGGGAGACGGCATCACAGGTGAGTTAATAATAAATTTTATTAGCAAACTAATTTAATCAAATTGCAGGGTGCTTCACATGAAAATGTATAGGAAATTAATAAAATAAACACTGGACTGTCAGTGCTTTGAGGAAAAGCTAATAGAATTCTATTTTTGTTTTGTACATTTGTCTTTTTCTTTAGGTGCATGCATACCTGGGAGAAGCCACCATTTTCAAGGAGTGCCCTTTCAACTACTGGAGGTCCAACCAGGCCCGCTTCCCTGCTATTTCCCGTGTAACTGCACCCTGCACCAGTGTTGACAGCGAACGGCTCTTCAGTGCTGTCGCCCATGTCATAGACGAGAAGCGGAATCGAATACATTGCGATAATGCTGAAATGCTGGTTTTCATCCAGAAAAATCTACCTCTCACTCACAAGGACAAGTGAAAAATAGGACAGGTGTCATATAGCCCAGTCAACATCAGTCTTTCTTTCACTTTAATTTGTTGCACTTTAAAAGAGGGCTATGTTTTGTTTACTGGACTCTAAACTGTCACTGCTTATTTTTTGTGACGTTTTTGTTTTCATTTGCACACTCTACTCTACTTGAAAGATTAGGGCTGATTGAGCCAAGGTTGTTACTTTTTGTGATTGTGTTAACCAAATTATGGCCACTGGCCAGTTACATATAGAGCTCAATTAGAGCAGGGCTTGAGCCCAGTTTATTTTAAGATTGTGTTACCCCAAGTAGGCTAATGACTGGCCCTGCTTTTTTTTTTTTTTTAACTTGTTTCAGTTGTTTGCACTTTACCTCACAGTTGTATAGGTATAATGTTGTTTACATTTTGTGAAGAAGTACAAATTTGCCCTATGTAGTGGGCGTTTGTCAGGATTATCTCAGGGAGAATGTGATCCAAGCTGCTGTTGGAGAAAATAAATATGGCACTTTTTTCCATAGCCTAACTTAAATTGAAGTAGTTGTCATATTTTGCACAGATAATGTTTAAAGTTTATTGTCAAAAGTATGCATGATGTTGTGCTAATTCCAAGACAAGAGATATGTAATGTTAGTTACCTAAAATGATTTAGTTTTTCTTTTTTTTCTTTTTTTTCTGAGGGGGGGGGGGGGCCCGCATATATCGGTATCGGTTGATATCGGTATCGGAAATTAAGAGTTGGACAATATCGGTATATCGGATATCGGTAAAAAAGCCAATATCGAAGATCCCTAGTTCAAATGATGCATTCTCTGTCATTAATTTAACCCAATCTCTATATTCAGGTCTAGCTTGGCCTTTTCAGTCACGAAGAATAACTCTTGCAGCTGAAATAAAGCCTGTCATGGCAAGAGCAAATGCAGGTTTTTAAATTTTAGGTAGACATGACCTGTCTCCCAAGAGGCACAGCTGGATTGATTCAGGTACAGGTACACCAAGCCATTCCTGAATTGTTTTGATTACCTCTCTCCAGAAAGGCAGAACTAAAGGGCAGGCCCACATAGTATGGATAAAAGTGCCTTCATGCGTCTTACATTTCCAGCACAAGTTATTTTCGAGTAAGCCCATTTTGTGGAGACGGACAGGTGTAAAATCATAACGATGAAGTATCTTATAGTGTATAAACTTTCCCTGAGCTTCTCTTGTGAACCAGCCTGCATTAGAGATGATCTTTTTCCAAGAGTCCTTATCAATATTCAAACTTAGATCCTTCTGCCAAATGAGCCTAAGGCTCTCAGTATCGCCATATATGGCATTAGCGGCCATCTTATAAAAAGTGGCAGCTGAATGATTGTTTTTAGGTAATTTAAAATAAGCCTGAATTATATTGTCTTCACCAGGCAGCTGTTTTACCAGACTCACTAAACTACTTCTTATTTGCAAGTATCTCGAAAAGTCAGCTTTATCTTTTAAGTTAAACTGTGTGCAGAGTTCTTCAAAAGATTTAAATGTTTTGTCAATAGCCAGAGATGATAGATTTCGTATACCCCTCGATAACCATGAGTGCCAGTAAATATTTTTTCTCTCCACTGTTATTGCTGGGTTATTCCAAGGTGAAGAATATCCCTGTTTATACTGTGAGATCTTTAATAATTTGTGAAGCTTAGCCCAGACATTCTTTGAGTGTTGTAGGATTGGATTAGCCTCTTTGCTCCCCGAATTATTAAATATTAGGTTTTTTTGTGACAAAACCTCAATTGGACCAAAAGGGACAGTGAGTTCTTGCTCTATTCCTGTCCATCCTAAATAGTTACTCTCATTTGTCCAATGTCTCGCCAATTTAGCCAGCTCAAAGGCAATACTATGCAACTCTACATTAGGTAGGGAAAGCCCACCATTACTTCTCGTTGTAAAAAGTTTTCCTAAATTAATCCTTGGTTTCTGAAATCTGAAATTTCTGATTAATCTCACAGGTCTTAGTGATTATTTCTCCCTGTTTGTTTCTAATTCCTGAGATGACATGTGCTGCATCTTGTTGTTTTAACTGCCTGACTAATAACTTACTGGCTTTATTTCCATTCTCAAAAAAATTGGCCTTTGTCCTAAAGAGAGGATACTCTGCCTTTTTGTTATAAATTTTATTAATATCTAATTTTAATTTACAGATTTCTTCTAATAACATGTCATTGTAATTAAGGAACAGATCTTTTTCCTTTTTTTTGAGTTGGGATTCTAACTTAATCATTTTAGCATTATTATCTCTTTTCTTTTTGCTTGAATATGCAATAATTTTACCTCTAATAAAGGCTTTAGATGCATCCCAAACAGTGCTGAGTTTCTCAGTAGAACCAATATTTATCTGGAAGAAGGATCTAATATTTTCATCTAGCATTTCCTTAAAGACTGGATCTTGAAATAAAGAAGTGTTACATCTCCATCTTCTGCTCTTAACTCACCAACTACTAAATCAAGCATCACCATTGCATGATCAGTAAGCGCAATAGCCCCAATTTTACATGCAATGCATTTATCACTCAGATTTTGAAATTAAAAAATAATAAATTCTTGAGGTTGATTTGTGTTTATGAGAGGAAAAAAAGTAAATTCTCTTTCTCTAGGATTAATCAATCTCCATATATCCACTAGGCCATGATCTTCCACCAATTGGTGTATTGCCTGTCGATCCTTTGGGGTTCTTTTGCTGTAGGTTGATCTATCTAGTATGCCATCTTGAACCTGATTAAAATCCCCCCCTAGCACTGTTTGTCCATTACCAATATAACCTAGCAGTTTATTGATTTTATAGAAGAAATTGGCATCTTCTGTATTTGGGGCATAAATATTGCACAGATTTACCTTGCTTCCATTTATCTTAACTTCTACACATATAAATCTCCCTTCCTCATCATTATATTGGTTCAACAGTACACAATTTAGCCTCTTATGGATTAAGATTGAAACTCCACGTTTCTGACTAGAAAAACAACTGAAAAAAGACTGACCTATCCAATTTTGTTTAAGTTTAGTAGCTTCCATATCTGTCAAATGAGTTTCCTGCAGAAACACCACGTCTGCCTTTTGAGATTTACAATAACATAAACATTTCTTTCTTTTAACAGGGTTTGACAAACCATTCACATTCCAAGTAGTTATCTTTATAATATTAGACATCATTAATTGATTTATCAACTAACAGAAATTTGCTTTCCATAACAGAATAAATTGAACATGCCCATCCAGAAATACATTAAGTCTTGTGCTGTCAGAGTAAACTAAAACACAGTATCTGTATGCTGCTATAAAACCCTGTGCAAAGTCTGTGCAAAACGCCAAATCAAAACTTACACACACAGGCACACACACACACACACAAAAGAAAAAACGATAAACATGTGGCATATCTAGATGACGTTCATCTTCCCTCATGCATAGCCATTAATGATGATGGATACAGTTAACATACCTGTTCAAGGCATAATGTGTCCATGTTCCAAGTTATTCACTTTTGCGGCGTGTGTGTAATAAACTCCATTGCTTTACAGGGGTCCTCAAAACTTTTCCTCTCTCCCCTCCACGTAAAACGAAGAGTATCAGGGTGAGCCAGTGTAAATCTGATGTCCAGGTCATGAAGTTTCTTCCTGACTTCGGCAAACCTCTTCCTCTTCTCAACCACTTCTTTTGTCATGTCAGGAAAGAAGGAGATCTTACAGTCATTCCAAACGATTCCCCTCGTCTCTGTATCGTTGCTTTGCAGCCGCGAGCACCCTCTCCCTCTCCAAAAAGTTGTGGAAGCGCATGATGAACGGCCTTGGTGGTCGACCCTCATCTGGTAACGGCCCCCCGGTGCGGTGCACCCGTTCTATCTCCGTTTCCAAAAGTTTTACGCACAATGCATCAGATATGATTCTTCTCACAAGTTCTCTTGCGTTACCAGTTTCGTGACCAGTCACGTGGGACCGCTGACCAAGATGGTTGCCTAGAGCGAACGTCCCGCCAGATCGCTCACTTTCCCTAGTTTATGTACAAGTAGGACCTTTATTTCTACTACATATCAGCTTCGAACGAAGGCCTGTACCAACTCTGCAACGACACCCAACAAGAAGAAGGCCGAGATATAGCGGTGTCTACGAGAAACGGTAGTGCGAGGCATAATGCAGCCGATGCTAGCATGGCTAGCGCCGCAAGCATGCGAGGGGATACCATTTCTGAAGAGGACACGCCGTCTCCGCCGCTAGTGGCATTGACCACCCTGACCGACCTGCAAGCTACTCTGGAGAAGGCTATGCGTGAAATGGCTCAAGTCAGCAGTATTCTGCATGATTTACAAGTGGATGTCTCACAGCTGCAATCATCGCAGGCCAAAATGGAGACGGAGGTTGCTGATATCAACGACAAGCTTGAGCAAGCAGATGCGCCTATTATAGAGTTGGAAATGGAGAACGCACGGCTTGAAAAAGAGACGAAAAAGAGAAACCAGCAATATGAGGAACTTCAAAGAGCGATGCAGGACATTGAGAATAGACACAGGCGTCTCAACCTTCGCCTTGTTGGTGTAAAAGAGCGCTCTGAAACTGGTAACATAAACATTATTAAATAATAATATTAGCAAAAGCAGCGAAAAAAATCCTCACATTTGTTAAGCTGGAAGCATGACATGTTCTTGCATTAAAACCGACTTAGATTATTAAAATAGTGAGTAACTGCATTTTTTAAAATTAATTAATTCATTCATTCATTAATTAATAATTGACTCAGTTCCAGCCGTACTTGTACATTTTCATGTTTCCAGTGAAAAATCTTAATTTGTAAAGTAACTAGTGACAAAAGCTGTCACATAAATGTAATGGAGTAGAGGCAGACAGTGGCATGAGAAAAAAACTAATATTTGTACTTACAGTATCTGAGTTAATGTATTTAGTTACATCCCACCACTGGGTGCAGTTTATATTATCTTCATGAGTTTGTGAGTATGACCTGACTCGACTTGCTTGACTTATAGCAAGGACTTGACTTGCTTGATTTTTGATTTTCACCACAATGACTTGGGACTTGCTTATGACTTGAAGATTGTGACTTGAGTGAGACTTGCTTATCACTTGCACATGTGACTTACTCCCACCTCTGGCATTTTATTTTCTGTTGTTATATCCCTAAGATCAGTTTTGCTGAAGAAAATAAAAGGCTGCAGTCAGTTTGTGACAGCCTAACTAGCATCCATATTGATTTCTGTTGTTAAAAGGGAGACTGAACCAATTTTCAAACTGCTTTGTGTCACTGTAGTGGGTGCAGTTTGAGCAGATGAAAGGTGTTTGGATTCTCTCCATGCTGCCCAGAACTCCCCGTTCATCCACCGGTGCGGGTCCCTGGGTTCCCATCATCTGGCACACTTTTCCAGCGAATGAGCGGGGAGCTCCAGCTACTGGCAGTCCAGATAGAGGCTTAGTTAATGCTAACATTAATGTTACCTTGTGTCGGGTCCACTCCATAGACTGAATGCTTTCTCTTGAAACGCTGAAGTATTGATGTAGTGTTGTCGTGGTAAGCTAGTTTGGTTTTACAATAGACACACTGTATAGAGTTTCCTTTTGTCTCAGCTTAAAATTTGGAAACTTTCTGTCTTTTGGTGTCTTCTTCAAGTCTCATGTCCACAGCATAAGCGTGTTGCGCCACAGTAATAATCATCAGTGTGAAACACAGTGCATGTATATGCAGGAGAACTTTATCCAACTGATCCCAGGACAGAGCTCACACTCCCGCAGCAGTAGTCTCCTAATGATGGTGAATGAAATGATGGGCGTGTTTATATGCACATAGAGCTGGGAAATAAGATCCGATCACTAGTTGCCTCTTGAGATGCATTCTAATGTCAGGTGTGAACAGACAGACTTGGAGCTGTCCAATGTGATCAGATCACCTAAGACTCATGTTAATACCAGATGCAAACAGGCTACTACACCGCCCGGACATTACTGCTTCTTACCCACCTATGTACTTGTCCTCCTGGTTGCTTTCCCCTCCCAGAACAACCTTGCCATTGGACCTCCCAAGCAGTTCCATCAGTCGAGTCCAGTGTCGGGGTGACACAATGCGGGACAGGTCAGGACACTTCTGGGGCGCCTTGCTGTAGAATTCCTCCAGGGTCTCACGCAGTGCAGGCAGCAGAGCATCCCGGGTGGACTGTGAGCACAGCACAAAGTCCGGAGCTACGCAGCTCTGGCCAGCATTAAAAAACTTTGCCCACACCAAGCGGCGAGCAGCGCCTGCAATGTTAGCCTGACCATATATGAAGCATGGACACTTACCGCCCAGTTCCAGGGTCACTGGAGTCAAGTGGACCGAGGCTGCCTGCAGGATGCTGCGTGCCACAGTCTGAGAACCTAAAAGACGGAGCTAAAAAGTCAGTGTCCAAAGTAGACAGAAGTGATCCTCTGGTGAGCATGAATGTGGTTTCTACATTTTATGACAATCTGGCTAGTGGATGTCCTGTAACATTTCTTATTACACTTTAAACATTGTTGTAAACTAAGTACTTGAATCATATATTACAGGGCCAGCTGACTGATTTAAGTTGCACATATCATTTGAATGCAAAGTGTGTCACGCAAAGCATTAAAATAGAATGATCAAAAGCAGAGAGCTTTACATGGCATTGCAGATGTTAATTTAGTACAGGTTATATGGTATACGACTGTATTTGTGTTAAAAAGTAAACAGAATTATAGCTGCTGCGCAGCAATGGTCGGGGCCGGGCAATTTTAGGCAAAATTAGGCAATTCTGAGCAACACACACACTAAAACAAAGCATATCACAACATAGAAGTTACATCATATAATTATGGCATGCCCTTCAAATTGTGGATGAGTGGCTGAAGTGATCAGACTCATAATATACAAAGGAAAGAAAAAACTCAAGAACAAGAAAGTAA
>NC_065523.1:3872216-3883052 GCF_006386435.1 Epinephelus moara | reverse complement strand
ACCGCCCTGCAGATTTACTACTGGTTCTGCAACGTAGGGAGTTTTTTTAAACTCTGAAATTGTATCCGCCCATCTAAACACAAAATCAGGGAGAAAGTCATTAGTCTTTAGTTAAGCAAAGCGTCTAAAGACTGACTTGTCAGTCTAACCTTAGTAGTCTCTAATCCACATAGCATGATGCCTGAACATAGGACTTTCACATTAGAATGTCCGTTCTGCCTTAGATGAGGCTTGAACTCACAACTTCTGAGACTGAAGTCTGTCTTCTATCTCACTGAGCTAATTGGCAAATGACAGTTCATGTGTGGCTTCACAAATTGACTCAGCCAAGCATCAGGGTGCCAGACAGTAGCCATCCATGCCATGGAAAAGCAAATTTCAAAGTGAAAGTTCCAAAGCTGTAGCACATATGGTTGATTTGTTATGAATTTTCAAAGTTTTGAAATTTAGAGGCTTGCTGTAGCGCCACCATCAGGACTATTGTTTTGTGTTTCCAGTTGAGGACATCTGGCATGGGACTGGACCTTTATGAAAAGTTTGGGTAGATTTCTCATATGGAAATGTTGCATGAGCTGAGGCTTGAACTCACAATCTTCAACACCAAGAATCATCCTCTATCTCACTGTGCTAACTGGCAAACGAAAATGTCACATGTAGCTTCACAAATTGACTAAGCCAGTCACCTGTGTGCAAGACAGCAGCTGTTAGTGTGTAAAGGCAGATTTCAAACAGCTGTCAAAAATTCAGTTATTAAGACAAAAATCCGAAAATACACGAATTGCATCTAGACAGCATGGAGATGTCGGTAATTTGTTTTTAACAATGATTTATTGGCTCCATAAGTGAAAAACTGATGTTTAAAAATGCCATTTTTGCATTGACTCCAATTGTTCACATTAGAGCGAAATTCAAAATGCTGTAAAAAATTCAGTTTTTGAGATAAAATTCTGATATTTTCCAAACACCATCTACCATGACTCCAAAATGTTATCTTTTTTTAATGAACACTGAAAATGTATTTAGCAAGAATTTGCAAGTATATGTTTACAATANGGCCTGTTTTTGCAGCTGAGGCAATCTGGCATGGGACTGGACCTTTGTGCAAAGTTTGTTGATTTTTCGCGCATGGGCAGTAGGATTTCCTCGGAAGAAGAAGAAAGAAGAAGAAGAAGAAGAACATGCAGGATAACAATAGGGTCCACTGAGCTTAAGACATTGTTTATGTAAAAATAGCAGTCTGCTGTTATACATTTTTGCATGTCCCAAAAACATTTCAATTTAGGAAGATTCAATGTGCCACACAACTGAAACCTGACCATATACAGCTGGTATATGTAATTCTATAAACTTTAACTGTTATCCCCCTCTATATCGGTTAATATCAGAGATAATCATCATCTACAATAAGAAAGATGTCATTCAAAGATCTGAACCTTCTTTGAGGATTTTACCTGTGTAGAAGATGTGGTCAAAACGATTCTGCAGAAGTACCTTGGTCTCCTCTGGTCCACCACGAACAACCGCAAAGCAGTCCTGCGGCAATGAGAGTTTCATCTTACTTTAAGTGTCAGATTCAGTGTTCCAAGTTCAACCTTACCACATACCCTATTTCTATATCAGTATTAGAGGTGGAAGAAATAATTGATTTTCAGATGCATCGCCATGTGGATGTGGACAATTCCGCATCGATCCGCAAATGTCAGTAATGGATTATCTAAATATTTGTTCAAAACATGATGTTAAAAGAATGAAAAATGAAGAACCCGGACAGTCTTCAGCATTGACACACTAGAGTTAAATTATACAGGGATGCAAACAGGTATATGGTCAAAAAAGAGAGAGCTTGTCGAAGTGAAATTCTGAATATTAAAATAAACTAACACTAATTTGGAAGAATACTGTGTATTCCAAAACAGAATAAATCCACTGAGCAACAGTGTTTCCCCTATATGCAACTAGCAGCGGTGGTGCTCCGCTGCTGAAATATGACCGCTGCTGCTGATTTATTTTAAGTTTTTTTTTTGCTCTTTAGAAATTAGCCTACCGTTAAATTATTTGGTGCTATGGACGCTTCATATCCAGGTCAATTCACACACTTGTGAGTAAAGCAAATAAGAGGAGAGGACAGGGCTCTGTCTTATGTCTTCATAAACTAA
This sequence comes from Epinephelus moara, assembly GCF_006386435.1. Taxonomy (NCBI): domain Eukaryota; kingdom Metazoa; phylum Chordata; class Actinopteri; order Perciformes; family Serranidae; genus Epinephelus; species Epinephelus moara. The sequence goes on along the minus strand of NC_065523.1, from coordinate 3,880,896 downwards.
AGTTATATTATTTTGAGCGACAGACGCTACATATAATAACATAACAATATGCTATTTATCGCGTTATACGGTTAAACGTTTCACCTTATAACGTGATGACTTATATTGTTTACACGACGGCATGTCATTTCTGTCTCTACATGGTCGCCTTTACAATCCTCTTCTGCTCTCTGTATCACGCACGGCGGAGTTCGGCCCTGATGCACACACACACACACACAGACAAATAGCCTGCATAACATTTATTATCAGTTATACATGAATTTCATACTATTTCAGTTAAAATATGCAAAAACTGGACACTACGCCGACATAAATATCTCACAAGGGGTTGGCATGAGGAACTATATATGGATACAATCCAACTGCCACCCCGTGGTTTAAAAGCTCGGGTATAGAAGGATTTTGACTTCTATTAAGTTTAAGTAAAAACGAACCTGTACATGAGCAACACTGTATGCATTAAATTTAACGGCCCATTTAATTATGGGTTAGTACAAATACAGTGCACTGTGTTTTAAAAGCAGCAAGTAGTCACACATGGCTGAATGGTTATTTATTGACTCTTTCTAGGTATAAATCACATTTACACAAATATTATCAAGGAGTTTGGATTGTTAAAGAATTGGTAGGTTTAAGATACAAAAACACGAAAACACATTTTCACTCCCAACTCATCAAAAACACTGATGTTTGGTCAATGGCCCTACACATCATAATATTATGCACTAGGTACCCCTCCTGCATCAGTTTTGGATGCACAGGAACGGTGTATCAGTTGACAGGTAACATACATTGCATTTTTTCAAAATAAACTTAGAACGTAGGACTTTGTTTTTAGGTTTACTTCCTCAGGTTTAGGCAAAAAGGTTTGGTTATATCAAGAAAAAACATTATGCTTGGGGTAAAATAAGTACCTTTGTTACTGCATCACATGACATATGTCACTAGCATAGCATGCTACACTTTTAAGTATACTAAGTTGTTATGAAAGGTCCAGTGTGTAGAAGCATCAGCAGAAATGGCAGAGAATACTCTTGGTAATGTTTTCCTAAGTGCATAATCAACTGAAAATAAAAATCATAGCGTTTTCTTTAGCTCAGAGGGAGCCATTAATATCTACATGCGAAGCAGGTTTTCTTCCACCAAATCCACTATAATGTTTCTACAGTAGTCCAGAACTCTAGACTCGATTGACTTTTGGTTTTACATGAGACATGAACAGCAGGCTACTGGGTGAAAGTCCAGTGTGCTTGACCCATCCACCTCCCCTCCCTCCAACCTATGTGGACTTTATTGCTCTTTATACTATGGTAGTTGGCCAGAGTGTCAAAAAATGCCACAGACTGAAGCGTCTCATACCGCCGCTAAAGGGTGCCTTAGTTGCGTTGGTGTTTGACGCCAAGGGTCACTGGTCAAGCGTAGGTATTTGACGACTTGTGAGTGAGGCTGGGTTGGAAAAAAACTCAAAGTTGCTTTACCTGAGACAAATATTTGGGGATGAGCTCTGCTATCAGACTGTCTGTGGCGGCACTGACCTCTGAAGGCTTGATGACTGCACAGTTTCCTAGGTAGAGACACCAACATCATCCAGTCAGTAAAGACAGTAGTGATCATCTTGACAGAAGTTACATTACATGTTTCAAAGAAGGTTTAATGCTGTTTTCAGCCCACATTTAGATCCTCAGCCCTCTGATGTCACTTTCTGATAAAGGCAACATTTACTAATGGTGCTAATAGTGATGGTGAGTCAGTCTTATCAAGGCACTGGCTGAATCCAAATGTCTGGACTTAACCACACTTGCAGACTCGTGGACTTTGCGGGCACATTCATCCACAAGGGGCCTCAAGCAGACTTCCTGCAGACTTCCAGAGAGTCCGCTTGGGGTGCAGACTTCAGCAGGCTGTGCAGTAAAATAGAAAAAAAAATGGCTGCAAAAGAAGGTCTTTTAATGTAAGTAAATACCCACTTTATTGAGTTATAGTCATGTCCTTATTTACAAACATTTCTGTTTTTGAGCACCTGTAGCCTATACGTTATATAGAGATGTATTAATAGCCTACATTTTTGTTCAATCACAAAAAAGGCTATACATGGGATTTATATTTTGTCATCTGCAGGAACAGAGTAGGTACTGTTAATCAACTTATATGGCATATATGAATATGACAGCTGCGATAGTTGAATGTTTCCATGGCAACAAGTAAAACAGTCTTGAGGGCTGTCTTTCAGCCGCTCACAGTCTCTACCCTTGCAGACTTTACATGATGATGGTAAATACATCACACAGCATACAACTGAAGTCCACAAGGGCTCAGTCTGCAAGTCCAGAGGGTCGACATTTGAATTCAGCCGCTGACATCTGACACGAGTCAGCTGTACAAGACAACCTTTATCATACAAGAGGCAGCCAAGTTCACATTCCATGGCTTTTATATTTGCTTAACATTTGGAATCTAGGTTTGAGCAGACAACATGTGAAAACAATGCAGGTTAGCAGGAACCCCTTCAACTTTATCCAACTGGACTTCCCACATACCTTTTCCCATTGTATTTCTGTGAAAAAAAGAACTGACCAGCAAACTTTGTGGCACTTTAACATAAGGCTGTACCAGTAAATATTTTTATGTTAACTATGGACCACATGACTACTTAATGTGAAAGGGATGGCTTGTAGTGATGAGACCATAAAGAGTTAGCACCAACTCTCCAGTTCTCTTCAGCTTTACAGAGCTGTGTTTTGATTTTACAGCCGGCAACACCGCTGTTCTGGTTTACTTTCACCGCTCTAATCAACCTTGTTTCTTCCAGCAGCAGCAGCACACAGGTATTTTCAGTGATTAAGCCACTGTACACAACCTGCTCAGCACCAAACAACAGAACTGATTATTCTACTGGAAGCAAGTTTTTGTCCATCTTGTTTTTTAGTTTTGTTTGGGTCTTAATGTTCTCTGCTCATTTGCTGTTTGTGGCAGAAGGCATACTGATGTTTACCAGAGCTTTTGCTGAAAGAAAAAAAGGCTGCTGATACTACAGTCAATACAAGACCATGTTGATGAGAGGTGAGCTTGCTAGCTGGAAAAGCAGAACAATGAGCTAAATGAGGCTACAACGCTCATGGGGCTGAAGGGTACTGCAGAGATGGTCATTATTCTCTGTGGGTTCCATATTAAAGTGACCCCTTTGAGAGTACACATTGTTACGTTATTTACTGTAACATAGAAAAAATATTGGTGCAGCTTTAAGTCAGTATGAGGTGTATTTTGGTGATATGGGTGTGGACGATACCTGCAGCAATGGCTGCAACCAAAGGTGAAACAAGGAGCTGCAGGGGATAGTTCCACGGCCCAATGATTAACACGACTCCTAATGGTTCCCTTCGTACAAAACAGTCATCTAGCTTTGTGGCCTGAAAATTCAAAGACACAGATCATTTATTATATCCATTATATATATATAAACAATATCATATTAAAAAAATCCCCCTCTCACCCCTTCCCCATGGGGGGTGGTGATGGTGTGTCTTGTCCCCTCACTCTCTCTTTATATATATATATCTATCCATAAATACATACACACACACACACACACACACACACACACACACACAGAACCACACACACACACACACACACAAGTAATCACGAGGAGTACTCATGCTTTAGAAAAAGATTTGTTTCTGGGATTCTGGGGGGAGACAGATGCCATCAGGTTGCATTGTGGAAAATGAAGGATCCAACACTTTGGAAGTTTGACTCTTACTGAAGACTAAAAGTCAGGGTACCTTTCTTTTTTAATCTGTCCCTTGCAAGTCCCTCCGCTTCATGGCAGCACAATACCTGTTGAACAGTAGCTTAAATTTTGTTCTTGCCAACTCCAGTGACTTCACTTGACAGACTGCTGCAGTGATGTAGAAGTGTAATTCAGGGGGACAGTACACTGTGGCATCACATTTGAGCCACTGTGTGTGTGGTCAAAAGCAAGATACACCTTCCAGCCTTTTGATTTACTCTTTAAATTTGTAAATTGAAACTCTGGATATGGGTCACACAAAATAATATGAAAATAGTTTCACGTACAAGTCATATTTAAACATTTCTTCACTAAAGGATCATTCATTTTTTTTCTGAAAAAACAAACAGATTATGGTAAACAATAATTAAAATTCCATTGACCCCTCCAATGTAAAAAAAAACAAAAAACAAAAAAACATGTATGCACCACACAGTTGTGACAAATCATTGTTAAACGTACCAGGTTTTTGCCGACATACTCTGGCTGCATCCAGCTTGTGAAGTTGGTGATGGCATAGTGCAGCTCATTGATCACTATATCTACCTCAGATATGATGGCCTCAAATTTGGGCTGAAGTGCAAGAACAATGAAAACAAATGGTTAGTGCTTAATATATTGTAGCAGACACACAAATTATATGCTGTGCCTCAAACACCCTGCATGTCTGCATGCAACCATGCATGTACCTAAAATGTACAAATTTTATAAAAAATAATGAGTTGTAAGTTTTTTCAATTCAAAGTCACAAAATCATAATTGGAGAAAAAAAAAACAATTGTACAGCATCATAAAATGAGGAGGCTAAATAAACGTGGTAGAATAGTAGGAGAAGGGGTGAAAGGACTTTGGAAAGGAAAGTTTTACCTTTCGCTTTTGGAAAGTTTTGTTACAGGCCTCGTGAAATGTTTAATTTCACCATCATCATGGCTGCTAGGGCCAGACAAAACCTCTTGATCAGCATCAGGGTGTGAGGCATTTGCATGTGAGAGCATATTCATGTGTTGTGCATGTGTGTGTACTGTCTGTGTCTGTGACACATGAGCACAGTCTTGTACCTTCGCAAGGTCTTTGTGCAGGGCATCTAAAATCTGTTCCTCATTATCTTTGATCATGGACATAAGCTTGGTAAGCTGAGTTTGACGAAACTGCTCTGGTATTGTGACACCTGAACGAAACGCTGACCGCAACCTGTCCACAACCTGGCTCTGGGTGCCCATCTTTCACCTGGAAAACACACACACACGCACACATGCAAACGCACACACGCACGCACGCACGCACACACACACACACACACACACACACACACACACACACACACACACACACACACACACAACACAACACAACACAACACAACAAATCTCAGCTTTCATGTAATTTGCAATAAGAAAGGAAACCACCACATTTGATAAGCTGTAACAGGCAAATGCTTTTTTTGTTTTTACCTGGAATAATAATTCAATAATATTTCTTCTTCTTTTCTTTTCTTCTTTTTTTTTTTTTTTTTAATTCAATAATATTTCAATTCCAGTAACTTAAAACTTCTCAGAACTTAAACATTTTCAGAACTTCCATGCTGTTTTTTTTTTTTTAATTTTTTTTATAGCTGTGCCTATGTGGCTTACAGGCAAACAACAATAAATTAAATTAAATTAAAGCTGACGCAGCAGTTTATTTCTGTGAAAGTCAGACACCACACGCAGGAGTGAGATGGCATATCTTTCACAGAGTGTGAGCGCTGGAATGACCCATTTCACATTTTGCGCCACTTCCTCTTTCGACTATAGGGCGCTGGAAAATGCACTAATGATACATCATGTTATTGTTTTTGAGACATCAAAACTTGACACCATGCCACGGCCACATGCTTCAACGTTGACTAATTCTTTTATTAACTTTTGATCACAAAGTTGTCTCCATGGTACGCATTAGTTATAAAGTCAATCGGATTATGTCTGCAGGAGTTTGTTAAAATGCGAAGCGTGCAAAATACTTGGAAATTCAAAATGTCCTGTTAAGTTTGGCCTATGGGTCCAAAAAGCTTTTTTGTGCGTCAGGGTGCGATACATGTGTGTATCAAATTCCGTGCATGTCGGTGAAACATGCAGTGGAGGCTTCTCTTTAAAGGGTGTGGCCAAGCCATTTTGCCCACCCACTGACGAAACTCATATCATGTGTCCAGGCCTAGACTCTTAAGGAGTATCTTAAGTTTCAGGCAGATTGAACGAAGTACACATAAGTTACTGCCAATTGCGGTAAAATGTCTACTTTCGCCGCGCCACCATGGCTATGTGCTTCAATGGAAACTAACAGTTTCCACAATAAAGTATCATCAAGGTCTTAAGTGTATTATAGGCTTGTGCCGGTTTGAAAATTTTCCAACCGGTTTGATTTAAAGCCAAATATCTAACCGAACCGATATATCGAATTATATACCTAATTTTACCACTGGGGGTTGCATTTGAGCTATTTTTCCCAATAAAAGCCTATTATAGCTCTTAAACCGGACCGAACTGGTTAAACCGGAAATCGGCACAAGCCTAGTGTATTATTCCCAATTTTGAAACAAATCTGGTTGATTTTGTAGCTGTACATCAAAGTCTCAACCTACACTAGTTCTGTTTAAGCACTTATAGCTCTCCTCCTTTTTACGACTTTCTTGCTAATCTCTTAGCTGTTGTTTGCATCGGAGCGTGCCTATGTTCCCACAGCCCTATGTTCCCACAGTCCTGTGTTCCCACAGCCCTATGTTCCCACAGCTCTATGTTCCCACATTTCCTTTTTCATAAATTTGTATCAGATTTTATCCCCTTTTCTCCCAATTTGGTAGCCAATTACACCCAACCTATTACCCCCCCTAACCCTAACCCTTGTGGGAGGATAGGGCTTAAATTGAAGGGAAAAGTAGGAACACAAGACCTAATTTTGAAAATGTCCTAGAAATGTGGGAACATAGGGTTTAATTTTGAGAAAAATCTTAGAAATATGGGAACTGTGGGAACATAGGGCCTAATTTTAAGAAAAATCTTTGAAATGTGGGAACATTGGACTGTGGGAACATAGGGCCTAATTTTAAGAAAAATCTTTGAAATGTGGGAACATAGGGCTGTGGGAACATAGGGCCTCATTTTCAGTGAAAAAAAAATTCTTAGAAATGTGGGAACATAGGACTGTGGGACCATTGGGCTGTGGGAACATAGGGCTGACCCTGTACGCACGCTATTAACCTTGTCAGCTACATTAGCTTAACAGTTAGCGATGGCTTCTCCTTCTGCTCTTTCTTGCTCGGTGTGCCAAATGTTCAGTTATGCCTCTGCCTCCTTTAGCGACAGTGGTAATTGTAACAAGTGTAGTTTATTTGCTGCGCTGGAGGTGAGGCTCAGTGAATTAGAAGCACGGCTCCGCACCATGGAAAATCACTCGGTAGCTGCGGTAGTTAGCCAGCCCCCTGTAGCCGGTGCAGAGCCACATAGCATAGCCTCTGCTAGTGGACCTCCGTGCAACTGGGAGGCTGGGTAACTGTCCGGGAGAAGCGTAGCTCCAAGCCGAAGTCCACGGTTCACCACCAGCCTGTTCATGTTTCTAACCGCTTTTCCCCAATCAGCGGCCACCCGCTGAGGAGAAAACTCTGATCATTGGCAGCTCTTTTCTGAGAAACATGAAGTTAGCGACACCAGCGGCCATTGTCAAATGTATCCCTGGGGCCAGAGCGGGCGAGCTGGCTAAAGCTAAACAGAGATTTAGTAAGATTGTTATTCACGTCGACGGCAATGACACCCGGTTACGCCAATCGGAGGTCACTGCCAATCGGAGGTCACTAAAATTAATGTTGCCTCGGTGTGTGAATACACAAAAACTATGTCGGACTGTAGTTTTCTCTGGACCCCTCCCAAATCTGACCACTGATGACATGTTTAGCCGCATGTCATCATTTAATCACTGGCTGTCCGGGTGGTGTCCAGCAAACAATGTGGGTTTCGTTAAAGCTATAGTGCCTAACTTCTACATGTCCGTAAATGTCCATTTCACCCAAGCCACTACTACAGGAGATGCAACATGGCGGAGAACCCAAAGAAGCGGCCGAGACATGGTTCAGAAGTGGATCCTACCACAAAGAAAAAGCCTGCACATTCGGCTGAAGGTCTATTTGCAAAGAAGGAAAGTGACCGACGGAGAAGGCAAACAAGGATTTGTATTGGCGTCCCTTTTCCTCGGTGGAGAGCCCTGAAGGAAGAAATTGGAATGAGGGCAGACACGGATGTTGCCTTGCTGCTGTTGGATAAGTAAGTGACTTGGTTTATAATTATATTATGAGTAGTATGTGTTGCTGTTACATGTACTGGACCTAGTACTTTATTATTTTCTTGGAAATGGTGCTATGAACGTAATGTAATATTAGCAGCCTGGTGTTCGCCACGTTGTGTTGCGTTGTGTACACAGTGTGAGTCGAGTGTTACTCTGTGTACACGGTGTGTGGTGAGTGTTACTCTGTGTACCACCTAAATTATCTAAATATAAAATTAAAGAAAGAGGAGTTGTGCAAAACAACCTCATAAAATATAAAAAACTTCTTCTGTGACAGAAAGACAAAACAGGAGAATTAAATGCGGACTGTTAAATATCAGGTCTCTAACATCTAAAGCTGTGTTAGTAAACGAATTAATATCAGATAATCATATTGACTTACTCAGCCTCACTGGAACCTGGCTGTGTCAAGATGAATATGTTAGTCTAAATGAATCCACTCCTCCCAGTCATAATAATACCCACATTCCTCGAGGCAGCGGCCGAGGAGGGGGAGTTGCAGCCATTTTTAACTCTAGTCTGTTAATCAGCCCTAAACCTAAACTAGATTATAATTCATTTGAAAGCCTCGTTCTT
>NC_065523.1:3868574-3872022 GCF_006386435.1 Epinephelus moara | reverse complement strand
ATATATATATATATATATATATACATACATACACACACACACACACACACACACACACACACACACACACACACACATATATATATATATATATATATACATACATATACATACACACACATATATATAATCCCTGGCTACCGTCTTTATCTCATTATTAGACTCCATTGCCTTCAGTCAGGGTGTACATAAACCCACTCACTGTTTTAACCACACCCTCGATCTAGTTCTGACGTATGGAATTGAAATTGATAACCTAACAGTCTTTCCGCAGAATCCCTCGCTATTGGATCATTATTTGATTACTTTTGATTTCTTTTTACTCGATTACACGCCACTCAGCAACAGTTACTATACTAGATGTTTATCAGATAGTGCTGTCGCAAAATTTAAGGAAATGATTCCTCCGTCGTTAAATTTAATACCAAGTCCTTCAGTAACAGAGGTTTCCCGTACCGACTTTAAACTCTCCCGAATTGATCGTCTTGTCGATAGCACCGTAGGCTTGCTGTGAACAACACTAGACTCCATAGCACCTCTTAAAAAGAAGTTAACAAAGCAAAGAAAGTTCGCTCCTTGGTATAACTCTCAAACCCGTAAGTTAAAACAAATAGAGAAAATTTGAAAGGAATTGGCGATTGACCAAACTGGAAGAATCTCGTTTAATCTGGACAGACAGTCTCAAAACTTATAAGAGGGGCCTCCACAATGTCAGAGCAAACTATTACTCAGCTTTAATAGAAGAAAATAAGAACAACCCCAGGTTTCTTTTCAGCACTGTAGCCAGGCTGACTGAGAGTCACAGCTCTACTGAGCCTTGTATTCCTTTAGCCCTTAGAAGTAATGATTTTATGAGCTTTTTTAATGACAAAATTCTAACTATTAGTCCTGTCCTCAGATAGTACCTATCTGCCCTCAAACACAGCTGTAAGACCTTTAGAACCGCGAAGCTTTTTGACAAACAGTGCTGCTATCGGTAATTTTGTAGTACATGCATCAAAGGGTTAATGACGCAACCGCCTCGTCAGGTGATGACGCTGCGTCTCCTGCTTCATCTCCACTCCAGTCAATATGTCGGCCATCAGAGCGCGGTGGTCAAAAGTGTGGACTTATGGTGCGTTCCAGGCAGGCTTTTGAACTCGTAAGTCACGACTTCAAGTCACGAGTTACGACTTTGTAGCGTTCCAGGAAAGTTACGGCAAACTGCCAGTTACTTCCTGTTTAACGTTGAACATGGCGAACCGTTTGTTTGTGCTTCCCCATTATTGCTATCGCCAAAGGTACCTGCTCCTTGCTCATTTGAGTGAAACGGAGGAGGATAGGGTCACAGATGCTATTATAGGCTATTTTTTACGTTATCTGTGTGTTTGGAAACGTATTTTGTATTGATTTATTCTTGCACTAGAAACCAGCTGTTAGAGCGGCTGCCAATAATGCGTTAACATTAGGGTTATTTTATGTCTATTTCTCACCATGTATCACCTGCATCAACACCGCATCCATAGGGCTGCCATTGTTGTTTAGAGGAGTAAGGTAATTGGTTTAGAGGGCTGTGTGACGTCAGAAAGCGTAACTGGGAGTACATCGATCTGGTACGAGTTCACGGGTGGGAAGTTACGGGTTTGACTGCCGTTCCAGTGCACTTTCACGGGTTACAGGTTGTGAAAACACGAGTTACGGGTTGCCTGGAACGCACCATTACTTTACCAAACCAAATGAAAACTCAGCTAGATGCAATATTTGTCAGAAACTAGTTTCGTGCAAGGGAGGAAACATAAGCAACGCCATGAAACACTTGCAAGTCACTCATAATATTAAGGTGAAGGAGTGCAGCGTGTTTGACTGGCTAAGCAGAGTGTCAAGTAACGTTAGCCCGGCGGCTAGCAACGCGATGTCGTCCTCAAAGCAGCTTCCCTTCTCCGACCCTGAGACTGCCTCAGCAACGTCAAGTCAAGGTACGAAATGTAGCTAGCTAACGCATTTAAGAAGGAAGCATTACAAGTTTATGTGTGTTGTTAGTTCAGTTAGCTTAGCTAATCTAATGACATTTAATATACTATTATTATCCTTGGCCATCTAGGTGGCGTAGACGCTAATGATGGTAAAATGTAACGTCAACCATTTCTATCCGGCAGCAGCCATGGGGTCAGCCCTATGTAGTAAGGTTGGGTGTAATTGGCTACCAAAGTGGGAGAAAGGGGGATAAAATCTGATACAAATTTATGAAAAAGGAAATGTGGGAACATAGAGCTGTGGGAACATAGGGCTGTGGGAACATAGGCATGCTCCCACAGCTACTACAGCTCAGCCACCGCCGACACCCCCAACAACCCCATTCACCATCGCCAGCAAATGGAAGATGACTGCCGAAAAGACTGAAGAATGCCACAGGGCTGTTACTAAGTTTACTGTCAAAGATCTACAGCCCTTCAGTACAGTTCAGTCCAAGTGGTTTAGGTATGGTAGGCATAGCAAAAGCATATATTAGCTTGGCTTGCTAGCCTAGGTAATGTTAGCACAAGTTAAAAAAAAAAGAAAGAAAAAAGTTTGCACAAGTTTGAAGTCAGTGTGAGCTGTACTGTCACTTTTTATTATGAATATTATTTTCCTGTAGGGAGATGACCAAAGCCCTTAACCCAGGTTACCAGCCCCCTTCCAGAGAGATACTATCTGAAACCCTCATACCTGCTTAAGTTAAGCTTACACCCATCCTAAATAGGGCTTACGACAGTTGTTAGAGACTAGATTTGCTCGCTGATTTTGAATTAAAAAAGCTGAATCTTTTTAACATCTTTTCACATCATTATTTTTTACACCAAATTATGTACAGTAGTATCGATAAGAGTATCAATAAGTATTAGTATCGATAAGCAGTATCGATATCGGTATCGGTATTAAATCCTAACGATATACATCCCTATCAACATGTCTCTTAGACCCCATCCCAACTAGGCTACTTAAGGAAGTCTTACCTTTAGTTCACACTCACTTATTAGACACGATCAATCTTTAACAGGCTTTGTACCACAGTCTTTTAAGGTAGCTGTAATTAAACCTCTCCTAAAAAAGCCCACCCTGGATCCAGAGGTGTTAGCCAACTATAGACCACTATCTGATCTTCCCTTTCTTTAAAAGATCCTTGAGAAAGTAGTCGCAGATCAGCTGTGTGATTTTCTCCATGATAATAATTTATTTGAAGAATTTCAGTCAGGATTTAGAGTGCATCATAGCACTGAGACAGCAAAATTACAAATGATCTTTTGATCGCTTCACACAAAGGACTCGTCTCTGTACTTGTTTTATTAGATCTTAGTGCGGCATTTGACACAATTGACCATCAAATTCTGCTACAGAGACTGGAACACTTAATTGGCCTAAAAGGTTCTGCACTAAGCTGGTTTAAATCTTATTTATCTGATCGTTTTCAGTTTGTTCATGTTCATAATGA
>NC_065523.1:3855759-3868502 GCF_006386435.1 Epinephelus moara | reverse complement strand
CCTGAGTAAGGCACCGAACCCCCCAACTGCTTGGAGCGCCTGTCATGGGCAGCCCACTCTGACATCTCTCCACTTAGTGCATGTATAGGTCCAGTTTGTGCATGTGTGTGTTCGGACCTGTGTGTAATTGACAAACAGAGTGAAAAATTGAATTTCCCCTTGGGGATTAATAAAGTATGTAAAATTAAAAATTAAAATTAAAAATTAAAAATTAAATTAACTAAACCTCAAAATTGCCTTAAAGACATAAAAACCTGGATGAGCTCCAATTTTCTTATGTTAAATTCAGACAAAACTGAAGTTATTGTTCTTGGTCACAAACACCTCAGAGACTCTTTATCTGATGACATAGTTTCTCTGGATGGCATTGCTCTGGCCTCTAGCACTACCGTAAGAAACCTCAGAGTAATATTTGACCAAGATTTGTCTTTAATTGCCATTTAAAACAAACCTCATGGACTGCATTTTTTCATCTGCGTAATATTGCGAAAATTAGGCCTATCCTGACCCAAAAAGATGTAGAAAAATTGGTCCACACTTTTGTTACCTCAAGGCTGGATTACTGTAACTCCTTATTATCAGGTAGCTCTAATAAGTCTTTAAAAACTCTCCAGCAGATCGTGTACTGACAGGAGGCGAGAACACATTTCTCCTGTTCCAGCTACTCTGCACTGGCTCCCGGTAAAATCCAGAATTGAATTTAAAATCCTACTCCTAACTTATGAAGCTCTAAATGGTCAGGCTCCATCATATCTTAGAGAGCTCACAGTGCCATATTATCCCACCAGAACACACTGCGTTATTATACACATATGATTAATGTCACATATGTATACTATCAGATATTAATATATACTTTCAACATATTGTACCACAATAGCCATAATTATAATTATAATATTATTACTTTAATTAATGTTGTTGTAAGCTACTGTCATTACCGTCTGTCCTGCATCTCTCTCTGTCTCTCTTTCTGTCACATTGTGTCATGCGGATTACTGTTAATGTCCTGAGGTTTCTACCATTTTTCCCCCCCGTTTTTTTGGGGGAGTTTTTCCTTATCCACTGCGAGGGTCCAAAGGACAGAGGGATGTCGTATGCTGTAAAGCCCTGTGAGGCAAATTGTGATTTGTGATATTGGGCTTTATAAATAAAATTGATTGATTGATTGATTGATTGACTGACTGATTGATAGATGGACTTACAGTATTTGTAGGTTTTTGAATCAAGGGTCATTATTGAGTTAGAAATCATTCGTGTTTACATCACATATTGTTCTGAAAATCACTCATGATTTGGTGGGAGGGTAAATGACCTCCGCCACATTCTATTATAATTTGCTTTTATTTTGTTAGTTAAATGATAAATGTGTGCTCTTATTTGAAAGGGGTTCATTTCCAGTGTGTGAGAAAAACTGAACAATGTTATGTGCAGCGTAAATACATCCTCGTAATAACAGTATAAGTCTAGCGCCTGGCTAATAAGGGCACAAGGTTTGTCTACATTTTATTTCATATTGTGTTTAATATTGTGTGACTTTATAAATACTAATGTGAGTTTGAATGAGCATGTGTACGCTAAAAAAGATGCTACGTTGCTTTTAGCTCAGTGTGGCTATGGCGCGTTACACTAAGAAAGAAATCTAACATTTTGTTTTCGTTTTGTTTCATCATAGCTCTTACAGTGCATGCATGGACATAAATTGTGGAAAATAAAGCTTCATGAACCATCAGTCAGAAAGCCTGACCATTAATCAGCTGGGTATGCTACACTAATGATATGGCAGGGAGGAAAGTGAAAGCAGAAACAGCCACAGTGAGATGTTGATGAAGAACTGCAGATTACAACTCTTACTGCACCTCTGCAAACAGTTCACCTCCAACAGGTAAACTTCTTTTACCTGCCCTGCTGTGGAAAAACACATGCAGCAAAAATAACAGGGGACTTCAGCCGTGGTCCAGCTTGCAAATGAACATGTAGCACACTTAGTAGAAAATACCGGGATATATATCGTGTATCACCATTCAGCCTGAAAATACCGGGATTTGAATTTTTGTCCATATCGCCCAGCTGTAGTTAGTATGACGATAGCAGGGCCCCAAGTTTTAAGGAGTAGGTTATTCGTTCAATCTGATAAATTTCCCATACCTTCCCAGTCCACATATTTTATGTTAGGAGGGGTGGTCAGGTTTTAACCATTGAAAAAAGTACCTAGTAGGGGGGTAGGACTTTTCAGATTACCTGGAATTCTTTAGGGGCGGGGCTGTTTCCTGAAGAACGCTAACTGGTGGAACACACACTTGCAGCGTTCCGCACATTCTGGCACAAGCAGCCACTGCAAACTTTATTTCATTTCTACAGGCTTCACTTCGTTTGTGTTTTGATTAAGGATGGGTACTGAAACATGGTGCTAAATTAGCCCCGGGGCTAAATTATCAAAAACCGTAGTATTGATAAGTGTTAAGAGTATTGCTTCTTTTGTGCCAGCATTGAACTCCTCCACACACACACACACACGCACGCACGCGCGCACGGTAACTGGTGAACAGCCGAGCGGCCCTGGTGGAAACGAAGTTAAGATAACTCGAAAATGACTCGTTGACGGCAGCTACACTCGTTACTCTAAGTATCATTAAACCTATTAAACCTTAGCGTGTAAGAAGCCAATAATTTATCAATGTTCAGCAAGCATGAACATGTAAACATGTAGAATTGTTACTAAAAAGCTCAAATGACAGTTGTCTGTATGTAGATTAACTTAGTTTGACACTTATCTTAAAATACTTTTAAACATAGCTGCTGGCTGAGACAAACAGCCCCAACTCTCTACACCAGCACGTAACCAGCTAAGCTGGTCATCTACGTCACTGATTCCCAGAGACTGGGTCGTGACCCACAGTTGGGTCGAACGAGATTTTATTTGGATTGCCAAATAAATTTGCAAAATTATTAACATAGTCTTTTATTTAAGATTTACATCTGGAGTACACCCTGTAGCCACATGAAGGAGCTACCGCCATACTACCACTCTACCACACTCACGAGCCCCTTTAACACTGCCAGATTTTCCGCGAATGTTGGGCTGTTTTGCCGGCAAGCTGCGAGCATTTAGACACACAGAGCCAGATTGGTGAGTTGATCGCCTCGTAGGGTAGTCATATTGGCGCGGAACCCTTTTAGTTTAAACACACTGAGGCGGCCTTCTGCAACGGGATGGGCTGTTGAAGACTTGTGGGAGGAGCTGTTGATGACGCCGCACGTGCGAGCCACTGGCGGTGGATAAACAGGAAACAGCTGATAGCAGGAATTAGCGAGCAGCTAGTAGCAAGTGTAATGTACTCATTTAATGTAGAAGTTGACCTTTAAAGATACCTGTTAAAGCAATGTGTGCACTTACAGTCACACACTGGTTTATTATTTCATGTATTTCTATGACACACACACACATACTCATTGAGCACTTAAGCATTGTGGTGGAAAGTACCTAGGATTCACTGTACATAATTTTTTTTTTAAAAATAGCATGAGGATGAGCTCAAACATATTGGTGGAAAGTTAGGGAAATTCCAGCTTGGCCTAATATGGCCTGGAAAGAGGAGGCGGGCCCAGATTGCCCGAGAAAAGCATTACACGGTTAAAACTGGCTTCAGCGGAAAAAGGAAAAACCATGACACCATTATGTTCGGGCTCAAGTGGGTAGGATTAAAAGAAAAGAGGTGGAGACTCGACAGAATCTTCACCAGCTTTAAAAGGGGATGCACAGAGAAAAGAAACTTCAGTCCTGCTCCGGAGCTTGACTCATGAGTTGTATGTGCTATTGCCTGCGTGCACATTAAACTCAGTTGCACCTGATTCTACGTGTCTCCAGTGATTCTTTGACCTCTGAGTATTTGAGTTATAGACACTTAATAGAAAACAAAGTAAGTTTGTTCGGGAAGTAGAGAACAAGGTCGGGAGACTTCAGGCCCAGCTCCAGGCCTTGAATTCTGCTTCAACAAGGGAAACACAAACCTGAAAGACACTAGGGGTGGGGGAAATTTCCGATTCTTAGATGCATCGCGATTCGGACGTGGACGAATCTGAATCGATTCACAAACGTCCAAATTTCGATTATTTAAATCTGTTAATTAGAGTAATACAGAAGGTTCTAAATAATGCGGAACTAAGAAGCACGGTACGTGTCATCTCCGGGACACTTTGGGATGCACACCTGGAGCAGACACGCCGACACACGCACAGAGGAAAACAAACATGGCTGACCGCTACCCACCTCGCCGTGAGAGCTGAACAGCTTCTTCTAATTTAAAAGCAGATGTGTGGAAATACTTCGGCTTCTACAACGTTGACGGCGGAAGCGAACTGGACAAGAGCCACGTTATATGTAAGCTGTGTCCTGCTAAAATAAAATACTTTGGCAACACAACAAACATGAGAAGCCATGTAACTCGATTCCACCTGACGGAGGAGTCAGGGAGACGGCAGGCTGTTGTTGCTGCGGCAACTAGTGGCGCTACCGACCAGAGAACAATCGAGGAAGCAATTAGAAAGCTGCCACCCTCATCGGAAAAGGCGAAGCGAATTACGAAGGCCATCGCGGCATTTATTGCCAAGGATTTGCGTCCTTATTCTGTCGTGGAAAATCAGGGATTTCGAGCACTGCTGCATACACTGGAGCCCAGATACACCATCCCATCCCGACGCTATTTCACCGACACTCTACCATCAAACCAAAACAGAAGTCATGGCCTCACTGTTGAAGGCAGGCAGGAACGCAGTTACATGTGATGCGTGGACGTCTGTCGCCACCGAATCATTTGTTACTCTAACTGCGCATTTTATCTTGTGATTTAAGATACCTGTTGTTACCTTTGGTTCCGTACAACGAAGTTGTAACTTTCCAGTTTGCAAGCATTTCCATTTATATGTTTAATAAAATATAATGGAAATGAATTCAACTCTTTCTTATTACAAATGCACTGTTTTTAAAAATTGCAAGTGTTGAATGCTTATTCAGTGAGACAAAAAGAAATGTGTGTTGTGAAAAAGTGCATCAATATACATAAATTAAAGATGCATCAATAATCGTTTTATAATCGAATCGTAGCCCCTGAATCGTAATCGAATCGTGAAGTGCCCAAAGATTCCCACCCCTAAAAGACACTGTAAAGATGAGCAACTGGGGAGAAAAAGAATTGCGCTCCCTCCCTCCTCACAAATGAAGACGCCATTAACCGTCAGATGACGGGAACGGTGAAGGACAGGCCGACTTACGAGAGAATCGCCGAAGGACTGACCAGCCACGGCTTCCCTCCCATGTCACTGGGTATGTCACACGCTGAGCCACACATTTTGTTACTTGCTCATGCCCCCCATTGCCCCGAAAAAGACGAATTCTGTATTTAAACAAAATTAGGTAGGCGGCATTTTGCCGCACTCCCCGATTTTGTTTTTATACTGCCAATGCTGAAAAAAGACTGATTGGGCTTTCCTGCAAATTTGCAAAATTCCTATCTAAAAAGGGCTACGGTTTCAGCCTTAACAGTTGACAGATTTTGAACCTGAAGCTAGCAACTAGAAATGGATGCTTGGCTGATTAAAAAGAAAGAACCAGCTAAAAAACAGACTGCAGCGAACACTCGCCAAACTACCGCCTGGGAAGGAAGCCAGCATACGAATGGACGTGAACCGGCCCCTGCTTTGCAAGTAATAGCCAAAGACCCAGCTAAAGAGCACATTGAAACTATTGTCAGCCAAACTACAGCTACCGGTCACATTCAACCCGCAGATGACGGCGCAGGTTGAAGGGTCAACGTAGGTGAAGAGCCTCCTAATAAAAAGAGAAAGTCAGGGACAAGGCCATACAAGGACTATTTGAACTATGGTTTTGTTAATTGTTCCAATCCCAACCAAGAACCACAGCCCATGTGTGTTATCTGCAGTGAAAAACTCGCATATGAGAGTTTGAAGCAGACCAAGCTAAAAAGACATTTGGAAACATTGCACTGCAAGTTGGAGTTGGCAAATAAACCACTGGACTTCTTTAGTCTCAGAAGGACAAACCCAAGCCACTACTTGTTTCACACTGTGTTACAGCACATAGAAGAAAACGATGTCACTGACACACAAGTGAAATGTCTGACTGGACTTATTCAGACACATCTACTTGCGCTCATTGATAACTTTGATCGCTACGTTTCTGCAGAGAGATATGACATTTTGAGTGACAATGGTGGATTCAAAATCCCTTTGAATTTGAAAGCCCAGAGTCACTGCTGGACCTGGGACTAACTCCAGCTGAAGAAACAGAGCTGTTACAGCTAAGCAGCAATCGCACACTGAGAAGAAGACATGAATGCATGGCATGGCCGATAGTGGATTTTTAAAGGTCAATATAATAACGATAGTTTGGAGTAGGAAAAAAACGATAGCCGTTTAATCGGCCGATACCACAACTTTTTTAGTCTTAACAGTCTGGTTCTTTATCAATAATAAGTTAAAGGGATAGTGCACCCAAAAATGAAAATTCAGCCATTATCTACTCACCCTCATACTGAGGAAGGCTCTGGTGAAGTTTTAGAATCCTCACATCCCTTGCGGAGATCGGCGGGGGGAGCGGCTAGCACACCTAATGGCTGACGGCGCCCCAGACTAACGTCCAAGAACACAAAATTGAAACCACAAAATATCTCCAATATGCTCATCTGTAGTGATCCAAGTGTGCTGCAGCCCCGACATAAAAAGTTGTTTTGAAAAACATCATATGAACTCTGTTAAGCCTCACTGTAGCCAGTAGCTCTGACTGCTTCTCTGTGTTCCACGCTCACGTGTGCGCGCTCAGGGTGATCGGTGATGGACGGTCTCTGAAGAGCAGCAGTCTCGTCAGTACTGTTGTCCAGATTCTCAAGTGCGGGTCCGACGGACACGCACTGTGCAGGCAGCGTCTGGCAGGCACAGAGCCCTCGCTGCAACCCGGCTTGTTGTACTCACTGTGCATGTATGCACACATTTCTGTTGCTTTCTGTTGCATACTCCGTGCTGATGACTCCGTTATTATAAGCCTACTCCACCCTGGCTACCACTACTTCCTTGCCATATAAATTTTGAGATAAGCCTGTCCAATTTATCAAATGTGGATTTGGGAATATCAATAGGTAACATCTGAAATGGATAAACTAGCTTAGGCAATACATTTATGGGTACACTTTCAATCTGGCCGAACAGAGATAGTAGAAGTGTCAACCAGTGGTCCAAATCCTTACTATAATTTTGGATTTGTGTCGTACAACTTTTCTAATGATGAGGGAATTTTAATTCCGAGATATCTAATGCCAACTTTTGGCCATTTGAATATGCTCTGAAGCTTGACCATTTGTGAAATTTTACTGCCTATATCCATAGCCATTTTTTGGTCCACATTCACTTTGTAGCCAGAGAAGTACCCATATGTGGATATTAGTTTCTTTAAGTATAGAATTGCTGTCGTAGCTTGGGCTAGGTATACAAGAACATGCACTTACAATGATAACTTATCTCCATATTGTCAGTCCGTTTATGTTGTTGTCGTCTCGGATAAGCTGCACTAGTGGTGCAATATTGAATAGTAGGGGTGTTAGAGAGCAACCCTGTCTACAGCCACGCGTTCAAAAGCAAATCTGTCTGATAAAAACCCATTCACTTTAACTGCAGCTGAAATAGGTATTTCCAGGACACTCGGTCGAATGCTTTTTGGGCATTGAGAGATAATATCAAATCAAATCAAATCAACTTTATTTATATGGCACTTTTCATACAACAGTAACACAAAGTGCCTCACAGAGGTTAAAAACAACAAAGATCCAAAACAGAAAACAAAAAGAAAAGAGAAAACCCAACCCTCCCACCCCACATAGAGACCACGGCCACAGGGAGCGCCGCCATAGAGACACCCAGACCCGGGCAGACATGAGGCCCCACACCGAGGTGCAGTGCCCTACAGCCACCCAGGTCAGAGTGGTCTCCCGACGGCACCCCCATCGGGAGACCAGGAACAACTCTCAGTGTGGTAGGCCCCCATGAGGAAACACTGGAGCTAAAAGCTGAGGGACTAAAACAGTAAGATAGGATAAAAGGTATAAAAAGAACCAAATAAACAAAAAGCTATTTAGCTCATAAAATTGAGTTAATAGCTAGGTAAGAATGATCTAAAACAGAGACATAAAATGCATCAAAACTAAAACCTATAGGCTAACTAAAATAACAAAAGATAAAGGTTAAATGAGATAAGAACGTAAAAAGAGGAAGGGTAAGAATATAAAAAATAAATAAAAAATAGATAATAGATGGATAAATCGGTTATAAGAGGAATTTAAAATAGATAAATAAAGAGATCAGTTAAAAGCCTGATTAAAAAGATGAGTCTTGAGCCTCTTTTTAAAAACATCAACAGTCTCTGCAGCTCTGAGGTTCTCCGGCAGGCTGTTCCACAATCGGGGGCCATAATAATTAAATGCCGCCTCCCCGTGTGTTTTAGTCCTAACTTGTGGTATGGTTAAAAGGCCGGTGCCGGAGGACCTCAGGGTCCGCGAGGGTTGATATGGTAAAAGCAGGTCAGATAAATAAGAAGGCCCAAGACCGTTAAGACATTTAAAAACTAATAAAAGAACCTTAAAATCGATCCTGAAGCGCACAGGGAGCCAATGCAGCAATTTTAAAACTGGTGTAATGTGCTCCCGCCCTCTGGTCCTCGTCAGCACTCGTGCAGCTGAATTCTGTAATAATTGTAGATTTGAGATACTCTTTTTGGGAAGACCAGAGAGCAGGGCATTACAATAATCTAACCTACAGGAGATAAAAGCATGCATCAGCACCTCCGTGCTGGCCTGAGAGAGAAACGGGCGGACTCTGGCTATATTCTTAAGGTGGTAGAAACCTGCCTTTGTTATGTTTTTAATATGTGGAATAAAACAGAGCTCAGAGTCAAAAATCACACCCAGATTTTTTACAGATTGTGTTGGTTTAAAATCCTGTAGTTTTGGTAAAAGTTTCTCTCTCTGGCCTTCAGGACCAATGACTAAAACCTCTGTTTTGTCCTGGTTGAGCTGCAGGAAATTCGCTGCCATCCATGACTTTATATCTAAAATGCAGTTAAAAAGGGCATCAATTGGCCCTGTGTCATCAGGAGACACGGCGATGTACAGTTGCGTATCATCAGCATAACTATGAAAGCTGATGCCGTGCCTCCTGATGACGTCCCCCAGAGGAAGCATGTAGAGATTAAAAAGAGTTGGACCTAAAATTGACCCCTGGGGGACCCCAAACTTTATCTCATGGGTTCCTGAGGAACATGTGTCCATACTTACAAAGAAGTGTCGATCAGTAAGGTAAGAGACGAACCAGTTAAAAACAGTACCAGAGAGGCCGACCAGGTGCCTCAGTCTATTTAATAAAATGTGATGGTCTACTGTATCGAAGGCGGCGGTTAGATCCAGTAGTACTAAGACTGTGAGTTTATGGTTATCTAAATTGCACCTGATGTCTCGGTACTGTGGTTCATCCTAAAACCAGACTGATACTTCTCTAAAGTGTTATTTGCATTTAAAAAATCATTGACTTGGTTAAAAACCAGTTTTTCTAAAATTTTGCTTAAAAATGGTAAGTTGGATACAGGTCGAGAATTATTAAAAATGTTGGGGTCTAAATTGCTCTTCTTCAGAAGGGGCTTCACCACCGCCGTTTTCAAGGAGGCCGGGGAGACACCCGTCTGAAGAGAGCAATTCACCATGTACAGTAGCTGTTCCTCAAAGAATCCATAAAATGTTTTAAAAAACGGTCTGGGAATTGGGTCTAAAAGGCAGGTTGTGGGCTTTACTTGGGAGAAAACTCGACCAAGTGTCCTCGCATCAACCAGGGCAAAACTCTCCAGTGTTTCCTCAGGTAAAAGCAATGATCCAGGTGTGTCGACAGTTAAAATCTGTTGCAATAAAAGACTGGATCTGATGTCATTGATTTTACTTCTGAAGTGGTCTGCAAAGTCCTCACAAAGGGCATTGGTTGTTGTCTTAGGTGATCTGTTAAAATTACTGTTTGTTAAAATATCAATTGTGGAGAAGAGGAATTTGGGATTGTTTTTATTGTCAGAGATTAGTTTTTTGAAGTGGGAAATTCTTGCCTGTTTGACTGCGTTATTGTAGGTTTTGAGATGTTGACGTAATATTTCGTAGTGGACTGTTAGGTTTGATTTTCTCCATCTTTCTCCATGGGGGTGTAGGTTTTGTTCTAATTGTTTTGATTAAAAGTGGAGCCACTGAGTCCAGCGTTGACTTGAGTTTGTTGTTAAAATTGTCCACAATAAAATCACAGGGTGCTGGTAAAATCTCTGCAGGAATGCTCTGTAAAATCTGGATAAAATTTGCAGCCACTTCAGAAGTTATGTAGCGTTTCCTCACTGTTCTCACTGGGGCCTCCTGTTGGTTAAAACTGGTGATGTTAAAAAAGACACAAAAGTGGTCGGACACAGCCAGATCCACAACAGAGGACACACCCACGGACAGGCCATAGGTTATGACCAGGTCCAGGGTGTGCCCTCTGCTGTGGGTCGGCTGCGTGATACGTTGTTTAAAATCTAAACAGTTTAAGAGGTTTAAAAATTCTCTGGATACTGGGTCCGAGGTGTTGTCAATGTGTAGATTACAATCACCAGTTATTAAAATCCTGTTGTAGGTGGAGTGAATGATTGATAATAATTCAGAGAAATCACTGATAAAAGAAGCGGAGTACTGGGGTGGTCTGTAAACTGTTATGCAAAGGATAGGAGGGCTGCTAAAAACAAAGGCATGATGCTCAAATGACGTGTAACTGACATTGTGGTTTTTGTTACTGATGCAGTTCCGCCTCCTCTTTTACCTCCCCTAATAGAATATAAAAAGTTAAAATTTGGTGGGGAAGCCTCGGTGAGAACAACAGGTACGTCGGTGCAAAGCCATGTCTCTGTAAGGAGAATACTGTCTAGGTTATTGTCTAAAATTAAATCATTTATGATAAAAGATTTGTTTAAAAGGGAGCGTACGTTCAGCACTGCCATTTTAATGTTTGTGCTGAACGTGCGCTCTTCATGACTTTTCAAATGGATGTTAAAAACACGGTTAGGTCTAAAAACATTCCTGGGTTTCAGCTTTCTAAGTGTAATGATAGTTTTTATGGTGTGAATGTCCTGTGTTTCCGGTTGCAGAGAAGGTGCTACTGAGGGAGAAGTGTGTGTGGTGCAATGTGTAGTGGAGGAGGGTGGAGGTGGGTGAACAGTGAGTCAGGAGGTGGCTGTGGTGCAGGATCGGACGGTCAGGTCAATGTTGTTGTGATCCCTCCTGGTTTGGGTGGAGGCCGTCCCGTTTAAAAAGGTGGGGTCTGCTTAAAAAAGCTATAAAATTGTCCACAAAAGGGATACTTTTGGACAGGCAGTATCACTTCAGCCACAGGTGCAGCTGACGAAGGCGGCTGGTGGTGACGTCACCATAAGGAGGTGGGGGAAGCGGGCTGGAAATAATTAGCCGCTTCCCCGTGTCCAGCAGGCAGTCCACCAGGGAGATGAAGTCCTGCTTGAGGACCTCTGACTGCTGGTTCCTGAGGTCGTTGATACCGGCCTCCAGGACCAGCGTGGAGGCCGAGCTGTGCCGTGCAGTCAGCTGGAGGGCGGAGGATGCAACCTCACTGACACGGGCACCAGGGTGGCAGAAGGTGCGGCCGTTGTGCACTTCCACGTGCCTGACCATGGAGGTCCCGATCACTAGCACAGAGGGGGTGCGCTGCTCCCGAGTGCGCGCCTCCGACTGCCTGGAGGTTCGACGGTGACGGGATGGAGCCCGATGTTTGTGGCGCCGGGCCGCGGTTCCTCCTGACCGGGATGGAGGGGAGGGGTCAGGCTGGACAAGTAGACGACGATTCCTGGACTGGTGAGAGTCACGGCCAGCTGGATGTAGGCCTACAGGTTCTACAGGCGAGCTGGACGAAGCATCCACGGGAGGGAAGTCCTGCAGGCTTAGGATGTCATACCTGTTATCCAGCGGCAGCTCCGGAGGCGGACGAGCCCCAGAGCCCCTGGCCACCACCGACCAGGGCTCCCTCGGCTTGAGTGGAGTTGAGCTCACTGGTGCTCCTGCTCCACCCTCCGTGATGAAGCGCTGCGGCTCCGCGGGGCGAAGGCAGGAGGTGGAGAGTGCCGATGATTTGGGCTTGGCTCCCTGGCGGTGCCAGCGGGACTCGGCTAGTGCTGGTGTCGGAGTTCTGGTGGTTATGGAGCCGGTCCACGGCAGGGTGGTGTTCGTGGCCATCATGCTCCAGTCACCAGTGCCGGATGCCGTCAGGTGAGCAATATGTTTCGCCTGGGTCGTGGCGACGGTGGTAAAATCCAGGAGGATCTTTTCCCTCTCCTTGAGGTCGGCCTGCAGTCCAGAGAGGCTCTCTCTCAGTTTTGACAGGGTTGGGAAGCAGGACTCACACACCGCTAACATACTTGCGGCCTGTGCTGGAGATCCGTCCCCCGGGACACAGTATCAACACACGGAGGTGAGTTAAAATTTTTACCCTCGGTTGTGGGGCCGAAATGTCCAAGGGGACCTTCCCCAATTTTAAGGGGGCAGTCCGCTTCAGGTGGTGAGTTGTAGGTCTCCCACAGTTAAACGATTTTTAAAAGTTGGCGCCTCACTAATGCGGTTCGGCTGGCGACTTCTGCGTTCACTTCTGCGGTAGTCTATGATCCGTGACAACCACAG
>NC_065523.1:3849550-3849761 GCF_006386435.1 Epinephelus moara | reverse complement strand
CATTGTTTTCTTTCAACAATTTACAGGGCCACTATAAAAAACACAAGTAACCAACACTGTTAATTTTAGGCTATATTTACAACTTGTAGCAAGTGTATAACTTAATGAAAGTCCAGTTTAACTGACACCTGTGAAAAAGTTGGATCATAAATCAAAAAAAGAATCATACCGATATAGCTCTACTGATATATTGTTATGATAAACCGATACC
>NC_065523.1:3840370-3849479 GCF_006386435.1 Epinephelus moara | reverse complement strand
CTTTAACTGACACCTGTGAAAAAGTTGGATCATAAATCAAAAAAAGAATCATACCGATATAGCTCTACTGATATATTGTTATGATAAACCGATACCGATATGGTAAAAAATGACCGATATGGCCGAACCAGAAACAAGACTGAATACTCTTTACTGATTGGTGCCGTTTTAGATAATATTAAGACTGAATACTCTTTACTGATTGGTGCCGTTTTAGATAATATTTTTAAGTTGAAAATTATTATTAACCTGATAGGCTAATTAAATGGCTCAAGTTTTTCACGGACATTTAGGCCTAAGATTTTGAGGGCATGAGAAATTGGCTCTCGAATTTGACTCGCAGATTCTCAGATTGAGAGGCAAAATACTTAATCACTGGACTATGCCGAAAAATGTAGAGAGATAAATATACATATAAACTGAATATAAATAACTTTTCTACATTATAAAGGGGAAAAACATCATCATCATCATTTTGATGGTGTTGGGGGCAACTGTAACACAGCATTACAACTGCCCCCAATTCACCACCCATGATACAAAGCTGCCTGCTGGCTACAAACAACAAAGTTAACATATGACAAATATAGCAAATGATAGCCAACAAAATGGTCATCAAAACTAGATGTGTTTCAATCAATAGACATTTAAGGTTAAGACGGAATAAGAAAAATACTGAAGATGAAAAAAAAAATTTCATACCTCAAAAATGATTCTTATCAGATAAAATCAGAAATGCATGAGATATTAGCTTTTCCTTTGGTAGGCAGAGAGGGATCATCAAAAAGCAAGTGCATAATGAATTTCATGGTTGTATCTCATTTCTGATTGGGGCAATTTAAGATGTTACAATAGCCCCCTGTTACAATTGCCCCCGGTCTCCCCTATTTTTTTAAGCATTCCTTTGTATATTTCCCCAGGATAACAGACTGTTGCAGACCTCTTTTTTAGCCCTATGGAATTGAGGTGAACTTCCTAAACAGAGGGCCTGTTCATAATCTCAGTGTATTGACATAGTACTTGATATGCCAATAAACTGTGTAACTACTGTGTCTGCAGTGGCAGACAAGAGACTCCATGTCTGTAAAGGCTTCTGATATGACACCCTGAAATTAGTGGAGATGGATCTGTCCAAAAACGCCAAGCTGAGTTTTAAAAACCAACCGGATGATAGATTTTAGGGAAGCACCAGAAGTGATTTCGCAAGGTCTTCGGAAACATTTGCAAAATATCTGTACGCCGAATTTACCAAAAGATCTTTATGATTCAACACGTCTTCCAGTGTACGGCTCTTCAGAACCACTTTGGCGGAAAAGCAAAGCGATATAAACTGTTATATTTCCGTATACGTTCGCATACTGCTGTAGCATGGGGGCATGATACGCATCAAGCCAATGATGCGCAACACTGAAACGTCGCGTGCAGACGAGTGGTAAATAGGCGACCAAGAGATCGTGTTAAACTCACAAATGCAAGTTGTCGATCACACGTTATTATTACTCATTAATGCAAATACATAACAAAATACATGCGTAACATTAAGCTTGTGATTTCCCAATCACTGACTACGTAGTCGGTTCATCTAAGAACAAATCAATTCCCTTTTCTCTGATATTTACAGGGACTTTCTACGAACAATTATACACTTCGCTATAACTAACATTAGAACCCTGCAAACACAACAGAAATTGAATAGAAGAAGAAATACTGCAGTGATTCGTCTACCTGTTAATTTGCTGCTGCGTCGATGAGATAGGACAGAGTTGGCTACTTGTTTTTTTGGGTGCTGTCTTCAATGTACCGGTTGGCAAATTTGCGAATCCTAGTTTGGTGAAGGAATGACCCGCCCTACTCTCCCTCTGATTGGCTAGTACTCGTTGTGTTCGTTGGGTAGGTTCAGACGGCACTGGGTAGGTTGGTTAAGTTTAGGCGAGAGCAGTGGGATTGGTTAAGGTTAAGATAAGAATGTCAGGGTGAGCCAATCAGAGGCAGGGTCAGACAGCGTAGTCATGCCACCATCCTGGGAAAAATAAATTCTTGTACCGGTTTACTTCGGAGCTCTCTGTAATGGGAGGGGAGGTTTTGGTTGGTCTTGAAAAACTAGTCTTCAAACTTGTTAGGCGAGACATGACCTTACGTGTTGTGTGTGTATCTCACTTTGTGAACTATCACATGTATTTGTTCAGTGTGCCACACAGTAGCCAGGGTATTCTGTCACCCACAAAATACCTTATTTTGTTCAAACTTGTTGGTGTAAGGATAAAAATCTAACATATTCCTGGCACTTTTATAGACCTAACATACACCCTCCAAACAAAATGCGGTTGGGACCACATATTGCTATTGTCCTTTGTGGATGCGTCAGTGCTGCTTTACAGTGCATACCAAATTACATTGACATAAAAAAAATGTAAGCACCAGAGGCCTGTGCTATAAGGCAGGATTTGGAATTAGTGTAGGTAACTTAAGGGTTAACACTTGGTTTTGAGTACTATGCTAAAGGATTGGATCACAACCTGTAAACACCCTGTCCACTGACCATGCTGATCACTAGAAGAAAAGAGAATCCTAACATGGACAAAAGTCCTGAGTGACAAGTGAAAAAGGGTAGCCTATGTATGTTTATAGGTGAGCAGAATAATTTTTTGTTCCAGCCTTTCTGTTATTATTATTTTCATATCTGCTGTCTTTTTAGAGCTCTAGTTGTGTAGGCTTTATTGGAATCTAGCGATGAGGTTGCAAAACTAAAACTTTTCCTGTGTGCTAAGCATGTAGGGAGAGCAATGGTGGTGTGAAAATGCAAAAACACAGATGGCCCTATTTAGACGCAGTTTTTGGTTTGGCCATTCAGGACTACTGTAGAAACAACATGGCAGACTCTGTGGAAGAGGACTTGTTCCTTATGTAGATATATAAACAGCTCATTCTAAAGTAACAAAAACACTATGATTGTTAGTTTCAGGTGATTATACACTAATGAAAACATTGTTATGAATATTATGTACCATTTCTGCCAAGAGATGCCCCTAAATCTTACATACTGGACCTTTAAAACAAATGGAGAGTACAACACTAAACACATGATGATTTTAGCTGTATTCTAATTGTTCAAAGTGACTGCAGAAGTGTATAAAAGTGCATATCATTCACTGAATTAAAAAAAATACATAAGATCTCATAATTATGAGATCCTAATGTTGTAATTACAAGATATTATATTTCTTTTTCTCTGATAAAGCTTATAGTTAGGGCTGACTCAAGCTTGCCTTGGACCAGCCCCTAGGGACCTCCTATGATACACTGAGCCCCTTCTCTCTTTCTCTCTCTCTCTCTCTCTCTCTCTCTCTCTCTCCAGTTTCTGAAAAGTTGGTTCTTCATTTGCTAACATTCATGTCTTATTACTGCATATCACTAACTCGGCTTGACTGCATGACACTAACTCAGCTTCTTCTCCGGAACCACTGTGCTCCACTGTCTCGCATGTTCCTTCGTATCGCAGCTACACCTGAATCACGGGTCATGGCTGACTGCTGCTGTGGTCCTTCCTGATGCCTATTACTACTGTTATATTTATTAGTCATACTTCTACCATCATTATACACATATGATTATTATTGTCACATACATATACTATCATATATTAATATATACTTACAACATATGCTACCACAATTACTGTTATTATTATAATATTATTACTAAAATTAATGTTCTTGTAGCTATTGTCATTACTGTCTGCCCTGCTTTTCTCTCTGTCTCTGTCTCTTTGTCTCTCCCTCTCTATGTATCATTTTGTTATATGGATTACTGCACATTTTTTATATCGATCTGTTCTGTACACACAACATCTATTGCAAGTCTGTATATTCATGGTGGAGGGATCCCTTCTCAGTTGCTCTTCCTGTGGTTTCTAACGTTTTTTTTTTTTTCCTGTTAAAGGCTTTTTTTGGGGAGTTTTTCCTTATCTGCTGTGAGGGTCCTAAGGACAGAGGGATGTCGTATGCTGTAAAGCCCTGTGAGGCAAATTGTGATTTGTGACATTGGGCTGTATAAATAAAATTGAATTGAATAGACAGGGATGAAGTTGCCATGTGCTTTTGTTGACATCTCAGTTTAGCCATGTGCTTTTGTTGTTGTTTGGTTGCAACATCCTGGAACTTAAGCAGCAGACGCCATAGGATACCAAGTGTGTATAGATTTGTGTATATATTTGTCGTTTTTCACGGTTATTATCTTCAATAGCTCTGTATCAAAGCCTTGATTTCCCCAGTTTTGGGATATGTTGGAAAGCTAATTTAGGTAGGTAGATAGATAGATAGATAGATAGATAGATAGATAGATAGATAGATAGATAGATAGATAGATGTACGTTATTGATCCCAAACTGGAAAATTCTTATGTTATAGCAGCAAGTAATCAAACTGTATGTGGACCTTAGAATATAGAAATATAAAATATATACAAAAATGAGTAGCACTAAAATTAAACATATACAAGAAATATACGGGAATAAAATAAAATAAAAATATCAAATTGCAGTAGTAAAAAAGATCAAATTATATACACAACATAGTCAGAAGTGAAGTAGAGGTTGTAAAAAATGTGCAAAATAGCTACAAGTGTGCAATTGGTTACTACCAGCAGTGCAAACAAGTGGTTGTAACGTAGCTATTAAGCTATAGAGGAGAGGCTTTAGAAAGCATGAGGTAACCCAGACACTCGGGAAGAGGGAGATAAATTCTCCTTGTGCTTCCCAGCCAAACTTCACGTTCACCACAACGAGCGAGGAGGAGTTTTATCTCTCCAAGTGAAGCCAAGTCAGCCATTGAAGAAGAGTTAAAAACCTAGGTGTTTCTGATGTATGGCTTTTGAACTGGGATTTTTGTCCGCCTACTTGAACTCCTAAAAGACAAGTATAGACGGCAGATTAAATGCTTTATTCCATTTCTTTTTTTGTATGTTTTCATCATGGAGTGATTTTTTTTTCTTTCTCTCCTCAGCTGGTGGCCATTTGGGTTGCGTTTCCCCATTGACTGTGGGACAGTTTTCTGGAGCGGCGTTGTAGATGGCAGATGTGGAGGTGAAGGCGCTGGAATCCTGGAGCACAGGAGAAACAATATTAGAACCTGGCCGCACAGGAAAAAACACTTCTCAAGTTATACTGAGTGGCCAATATAATACCACATAGCTGGCTGAACAATCTGGTGCTGAATGGCTGGAGAGCTGGCTTCTTAAGCAGGTTGCTGATGAGGTGATTAAGAGCAGGTAAAGAGTTCCACCAGGTGCCTGACGAGGTAGCCACACATATTTTACAGGAGACTTACACTATTAAAACTACTGAATATAAATTAATACCAGGTTGGATTTCTCAGATCTACCACGCACTCTTCACATCTTGAGCAAGGGGTGTACAGTAGCAATCATGTTTCGTAATACTATTCCCTTTCTACCTAAGATCAAGATTGCTGATCCAAGTGAGAGATTTCTTCTGATCTCTGGCTATATGAATTCCTCACCAGTCACTTTGTTAAATACATATGGCCCGAACTCTGACGATCCTACATTTCTTCGAAAAGCTTTTAAGTTACTCTCAGAGGATGGATCCCCTAGTATTTCTATTGATGGGGCCTTCAATTGCTATTTAGATCAGTCCATAGATAGATCATCTTCTAAATCTAATGATTCAAACCTCTACTGTTATTAATGAATATATGACAAAAAAACTCAATCAATGACAACGAAGAAGTCTCTGATTCTACTCTCTGGAAAACATTAAAAGTTACCATGAGGGAATTTATTAGTTGTTTTGTTTAATCCACATTGAAATTCTTAATATTGTAAACTATTTTAATGTGTGTTCCTCTTGTGCTCATGTTAATGTATTTTTCTAGGCTGCAGTATTATTGGAGCAGTTGATGTCAATGTTATTATGTAAATGCACTGCATAAATTACACCACTAGGTGGTATATGCGAGTGAGAAGCAGGGTCACAAGCAGGAGTTTGAAGAAGTGTCTGTGGTTTTGTTACTGTATGAGAAGAAATGAGCAAGAAAGCAGTAGTTTTGTATCGGCAGCCGGGAAAGCTTGCAGGCAGATGTCAGAGATGGAACTAGTTTACATTTGTTAAATACAGAAATTTTTTAACAGTAAGCATGACAAATAATAAGCTAGTAGCCCTAAAAGCGAAACCAAATGTGATTAGTTATCTTATACACTTATACAGTGGCATGGAGGTGATACAGCATGATACAATATATAAAGACATGCTCAGTAGGCTGCTTTATTTATGGATTTATTAATTCCTCTTTGACAGGGCTCAACATAACATTTACACGTGCAAGACATTACAGACGTTATAAAAGGACCTAAGAATCTAAAAAAATACACAGGATGGAAAATAAACAACACACATCGATACATAAAAGAAAAGGACCAGCAGCATTAGCAAACCATTACTGGGACATTGAAATTCCTCTACTGTTGAGGGTAGTTTTTGCATTTGGAATGAATGATTTTTTATAGATTGTTTTTCTGGCCAGCAGGACTTATATTATATTATATTATATATATTTTGCAGTGCATAAAAATGTTATTTATTGATAAGGAAGCGCAATAAACGTGATTTCCCTTTATGGGCCAAGTGATTTTTCAACATGGGTCCTGGTGATGGAATGAAATACATAAGGAACTGGACTAATTCCTCATTTTGAGTCCACTCGTGAGTGGAACTGTTTTCCCTTCCACCAGAGAGGAAGAAATTGATAACTAAATTTGTGAATTCTTTTAAGGGGCCTGATCCTGCCAACTCACTTATAACTCAACTTATAAATTTTACCCTTCTGTATCTCCAGACTGTGACAAATGCAAGTTAAATGATGGTACACTTTTGCATTTATTCTGGAGCAGTCCACTACTCTATTAATTCTGGTCAAGAATATCAGAATATTTTTCTTTTTCTGGGGGGGGGGTATCATAGGATGCTCTCTCCTGACAGGGACTTGGCTATTCCTGGATGTTCAAAGGACTCTTTAACACTTGCATCATACATACCGACAGCTCTTTTGATGGGCATGTTGCTAGCCAAAAATACACCGTGCTTCAGAAATTGGCTGAGTGAACTTGTTTCAGTTATTCACATGGAAAAACTACGATTTAATCATCCAAAATCTGAATATAACTGGGAAGAATCTTGGGGTCCTGTGTTCAATATAATATCATAGACTGTAAAAAAATATAATTAATAATTACAGATGTAGCCTATTTTATTTTCAGCACTCGACTAGTGTGGGCTTTTAATTTTCCCTGGGCGCGTGCATGAGTTGAGGCTTAACAG
The DNA here is from genome assembly GCF_006386435.1 of Epinephelus moara. NCBI lineage: Eukaryota > Metazoa > Chordata > Actinopteri > Perciformes > Serranidae > Epinephelus > Epinephelus moara. The sequence continues at coordinate 3,842,146 of NC_065523.1, read as the reverse complement.
GTGAGGCTTGAATTAGCGTCAGTTGGAGCCAGCCATAGGCATTTCTAGCCCATTTTTGGGGGTGCTGAAGCACCCCTAAATTGAATCCCAGCATCCCTAAAATTTGAGAGATTTTTTAAATTTTTTGTTTTTTTACTGTATGTCCTTTTTTAATAAGCTAGAAAAGTGTCAAAACCATACAGTACTTGGTTGCAATGTAATATTTTAACAACAAAAATTTTTGCTGCATTTAATAGTAGGTCACTGTTTATGTTGTTAGGTAGGAGTTAGCTGAAATTTTTTCTAGCTAGGAAACGTTACAGGTGGTCAGTACCACTGTCCTCTGTTTGAATTGGAATGAGAGAAGCTAGCTGTTGTGTCATGTGCATGTGTTAATATTAAAGCCAAGGTGCTACTGACTAGCTAACTGACTGGATGCCCATGAACATTATAACTCCTATTGTGTGTATTTATTATTATTATTTTGTAGATTTCAAGCACTTTTCTTTTTTGAAGTGTATTTTTATTTATGTATTTGTATTATATAATACAGACAAGAAGGAAAAAGGCAGAGACAAACATTGAAAAAGTCAATTACTGTTAATGTGTTAATGTTACATGTTGTGCATTGCATTTCAAATAAAAGTCCAAAAAATAAGTCCAAGGTCCATTTTTGGTATTTTTGGTATTTTTGTTACTCACTATAGGGGGCTGGTTTACTCCAGAAACATACATACTGTTTATGTGTATGTTGAGGAGCTGCTGTATCAAAATGAGTTATCTTCCCCCAGAAATTAGGGTTATGATATGTTTCATTTATGATTCCAATCCATTTCTCTTTTGCTGTGGCTCAGCATTTAAATAACCTTTATCAGATTTGATTTGCATTTGATGGTTTAGTCATAGACTTTCCCAAAAACTGTTGTGCTTTTCTTTCACAAATGTGGGAATGAAATTGAGATAAAATGTACAAAACAGTAAAATTTATCTTGCCTGGCCGGGCAGCTCTCTGGGTGCCCAGCACCCCTAAACCTCTGATCCTAGAATCGCCCCTGGAGCCAGCTGATTTTACTTGATGGAACGGGCTGGCGCTAGATTGGGAGTTGGCGTTTAGTCAAACTTCAAGATTAGACTTTAGTCTGCCCACACTAGTCGAGTGCTGAAAATGTTGCAAAATGTCAAAAAGCAAAGGAAGGGAGCGAGCGGAGGCTTTTTCTGCTTCTGAAATTCACCAAATGTGTAAACAACTGCAGACCGACTGAATGCGTAAGTAATCTAAAAATATACACTTGCTGCGCAAATGAATCTGTCATAATTACAATTAAAGTTCCTTCCACAAATTAACAGTTGAACACTTCACCTTAAAGGTGAGCAGTGGATATAATATTACTCGGGAACCAACTGCTGATTTCACACCAGCGGAAGAGCTCGCCCTGGATCAGAACTGAGCAGGCCAATGATGGAGGGGATACAGGGGGGGACAGCTACAGACTTTGTTCCACCCACAGAAACCGCCCTCTTCATACAAGGTACATTATTCCAGTATACTGTACATGGAATCAGTCATTTTATTAATTCATTAATCAACCTGCCAGTCTTGTGGAGATAATTTAGTCCTTAATGTATAAGAAGTCAGTGATGTGGTGCTCATAGAAAATATATTTGTAACAGGACACAGATGAACAGCCTGACAGCCTGCCTGGAAATGTAGTGAGTATTGCCTGAAGGACATCCACGGTGTCCACAATTGCTGTGCTAACAGATATGTGTTTTACAGAATTCACAAACTGTCAGACA
>NC_065523.1:3827993-3833888 GCF_006386435.1 Epinephelus moara | reverse complement strand
GTTTTTCACCATCAGTAGCTGAAGTTCATCCAGTTTACTGGCCAGCGAACGCACGTTGGAGAGAAATATACCTGCATGGCAGCGGTGTGCGGTGTCCGCGTTGGCGGAGACGCACAAGCGCACCGGCACGTTTCCCCCTCCTCCGGCGTTTCACTGCACGAGCAAAGGTGTGGACTCCTTTGGCCAAAAAGCCCAATAAATCCACTGAAGGCTCCAGAAAAGTGGGATAAAAATCCGCTGGAATTGTTCCCCTGACAAAAAAAGCCTTACAGCGTCACTGGCCCGAGCGGGCCTGTGACCTGTCAGTCAACTTGCCCGACATACTATTTTATTGGCCCTGGCCATCGGGCCACGGGTTATGTCAGCTTTCCACTATTGCATTTTTCCGACATTTCGCTAATATTCCCTCCGCTCTTTCGCCACAGCATGAGCACGCTCACAGCACGTTGCATTCCAAGCATCTGGTGTTGTGACTTCGTGCACCGACCGTAAACAATAGCCAATTAAAGGGTTCCGCCTGTCAATCATCACATTATACTTCCGATCAAAATTATTAAATGTTTATATAATCAAAATAAATCGTGAATAACAATGTTTTTTTTCCCATCAAGTGTATTTAATTTTTTAATGCCTCTGGACATCAAATTTAATGCTTTTTAATGCCATTTAAGGCCTTAATTTTCGCAAAATCTATTTAATGACTTTTAATGCTTTTTAATGACCCGCGGAAACCCTGTATTAATCAATATTATTTCTCTCTTTCTCTCCACAGCTCAAAGCAAACAGTGACTGATTTTAGTATTTTTCATTTAAATAAAATGAGGTCAAAGAATATTGTGGTTTCATCTTCATGTTTTCATTCATTGATGTAAAGTACACTGGAGTTATTGGTCCAGTTAACTGGGAATATAATTTGGGAAGGTCATACAGTTATGATACCTAATAACCACTAATTGTGTTAATGCCAAATACACCTACTTGTATGTTTATTCCAACAATTAATCCTTTTATTGGTAAGGATATGTGCATGTCAAAGTATGTTTGGGCTATCACAAAAATAATGTTTTAAATGTTAAATGTTTTTTTTTTTATTATTGTAGGCTTAATGTATTTTGTTCAAAAATGAGGCAAATATGTACATAAGAACATGAAATGACGGTAAAACACATTGATTTCCGATCGCAGTGACAGCTGACTGGACAGATAATGCACCAGGCTAAACTAAGCCTGGTTGTTAGCCTGGTCGGGACCAGGCTAAGTGCACAGAATAAATCTTCATGGCAACATATGTGCCTCTGCTTTCGAACAACTGAATCAACGCTAAATTAAGCCAGGATAACCAACATATCCCGGCTTAATCCCTTATCAAGGTTTCAAACAACAGGCCCCAGGATTGCCTGGCAGCATTAGTTACCATGGTTACTAGGCTGGGATTCAGGGTAACCACCTTGATGGAACAGAGTTGTGGCTCAGGTTTATGGAACGGAAACCAGAGTTTAGCTCGATGTATCAGGCTTAGCCAGAACCATGGTTTCCATGTTACCGATGTGAGGCTAATCTTAACCACTTTGATGAAACAGAACTCCGGCTCACATTAGCCAGACTTGGCCATTTAAGCCTGGATTTGCCTTTAGCCTGCTTGATGGAATACCCCCGTTTTATCTTCTGAAAGTACAGACAATGGATGCAGCTGTGTAACAGCCTAGGTTGGGTTGCACTGGCTGTCCAGCTTCTCTCATAGTCCTCCCATGTATGAGCGCATGATGAAATGCAGTGGAATGATGTGTGAGATTATTTGTCTTTGTTGTTGTTGTCCTTCTTTCTCTCTGACATCTTACAACTTTGACATTGTTAGGATCCATTGTTCCAAAGCACATGGACGTGCTTTGAGGCCCTTTTTATTGACCTGTTTGGTTCTGATTGGCATGTTAACAATTTCAAGGCTTAGTGTTAGCACCTAGGGAAAGTTGTGCTGTTTGAGTTTAGGTTGTGATTACTCGAGTTAATCATATTAGAGCATGTGTCTGCTGAATGAACACACTGTGCAATGAATTATTTATTTGGCCACGTTTGTGTGAGTTTTTGCAGACAGATTTTTAAAATTGAAACACATGGAAACGGGTGATTAGTGTTAGTTTACATTTTTGGGAAAATGGTCTGTTTTTTGGTAGATGGCATCTGGGATTTTTTTGGTTAAAGGGCCCAGTTATAGTATGTAAGTCATCAAAACGAACCTAAATGTAAGATCTGCTATCTGTTATCACTGATTGATTAAAATCACTTCTGATCTCAGTTCCAATGTCCCCAAGAACTGACTGAACTGATGACCTCATCTGTGAGCTTGTCACATCCAGGCTGTCTGTAAAGCCTATTTTCAAATACAGTCTCATTGTAACGTGTCCCAACCCAACCTAAGTTCCCTCTGTACAGTTGGAACATACACAGCAACATCTGCAGACTTCACCCTGGTCCTGCTTGAACCTTTGACTGGATTATAACATAGGGTCATCTAAATGCCCCACAGAAACATGGGCCTGAATTATCATGACTTTTAACTTGAATCAGTAAAGAGACATCATTCATTAAAATTAATCTGGAAAACTAGCAAAGACACTTTAAAAAGAGAAATGGGAAGACTGTCTTGATGTTAGTTAGCCAGTTAGCATATTAACAACACAATCCTATGTTGAAAGAACAGGGCATATTTACCGTGTGCAGTGACCAGTAACAGATAGAGGGGCTCATATAAGATATAAGCGCTCAATTGATAAAGATATAATGGATAGAGAGGATAGATATATGGATAAAGATATAAGAGCTCAATGGATAAAGAAATATAATCATACCTTATGTAACAAGTCTGTTTTAGTCTCACTCCCTCTTGACTTTAGCTCTTTGTTTATTTCCCTCACTTAAGTTTATATTCTCATACGCTAAGCTGAACTGCTTTTGATTTTATTCACTGATGGACTCTGCTGTGCCAACGCCAATTCAACATGCGAATTGACCAAAAAAAACAAGCAGACAGGCGCAGCCGAGGCGCAACGGTGCAGGACACACTGGTTGACTAGGGCGACAGACAATCGCCAACGGCCGACTGTCGACTTGGTGTGTCAGGGCTTTAAAACCTGTATTTCTTTATTGCCACTTTGATGATGAAAGAAAACAGGCTTCTTCGGGTACTGTGGATGATCTCAAATACATTTTGAGACAATTATGGATCAAGAACAAGCAGTCCATGTTGTACGTATGGTCAAAAACGTTGCATTTATTAGTAACAAATACAGGTCAGACAGGTCCTCTCCACTCTTCAGTGAACGTCTCTGCAGCAACAGAACAAAATGGCTCCATGGTCTTAACAGCTTCCCCTCCCCTGAAAAACCTTGTCTACCATAGAGAATTTTATCTTGCTGGGGTTTCATTCTGCAAATACAACTCAGCTGAAATACTAGTCCACACAACTTGTGTGTTAAGTCAAAAAGATGACTTGACATCTTTTCAGCCATTAGTTCTTTGACTTTGATTTCATAGAACACGGGAATCAACACCTGAAAAGTAATTAAAAAAGGGAAGATTCACTTCATATGAAGACACTGTCTGATCACTGTACATTGTGTCTGCTCATGTGTTGGTCAGGGGGTAGAAAGAGAAATGCAAACTCTGTGGTGATTCATGGCTCAGGTTTGTATGAAGAGGGGGGGGTTGTCCTAGGGTGGACCTGCTCAGGGGCTGCAGACTCCAGCTGTGGAGAGGGACTGGCTGGCGCTGCTGGCTCTTTCTGCACCAGCTCAGGCTCATCCTGGCCTGCCTGGGGCGGGTGGACCAGGACCCGATCGATGAGACCAAAATCCTGTGCCTCCATGGGGCTCATGTAGCGATCCCTTTCCATCACACTCTCTAAAAGGCGGGAGGGGCAGAGAGAAATGAGTAGCAGCCGGCTAATGTACATCACATTTACATAGAATCTACTGAGCAGCATCTCTATTAGAGCCATTGTTGTTGAAGTTTTTTTGGCCACTTGGGAGCAGAGCTCTATTCAACAGGATCATTTTAATAAGGTGGACTGAGAGACTGACAGAGGGAAAGGTGAAAATGCTGTAGGACTACAGTAAAAACACCAGATGAGGGTGATCTTTATTAAATAAAATGGACCTTAAATATCTGGACTTGTACAAAGTTAAAGGAAAAGCGGTATATACATGTGTTCAAATGCCCAACAGAGTCAAACTAGACATGAGAGCCAGCATAGGCTGGGTGTAGACATTTGACTCTTTTCCACCAACACTTCCAGGAACTTTTGTTTCCAGGAATTTATGTACCTGGGTAAAAGAATTCCTGGTAATCTGTGTGGTTTGTTTCCACCACACCTCAAAGTTCCAGAAAATGTATTCAAATCAGGCTGATGACGTAGATGATTCAGCGAGTGCCCTATATCTAGCTCCACCAGCTTATTGGCCGGTAACATGGTAACATTAGTGCTGGTAGAGAGAGGAGGGGCTGTGTGTCTCAGCCAGCAGCTAAGTTTAAAAGTATTTTAAGATACGTGTCAAACTAAGTTAGTCTACATACAGACAGCGAATTGTTACTAATAAGCTCAAATGGCAGCTATCAGCTGAACTGGCGTGCTGTCTAAATCCGTGTGTAAGACATAACATTAGTGTCGTTGGATGAGACACTGTGGACGGTGCAAACTGAATATCGCTGTCTACATGTTTACATGTTCATGCTTGCTGAACACATGTATTGATAAAGTACTGGCTTCTTACTCGCTAAGGGTTAATTTGACTAACAGTAATGAGTGTAGCTGCCTTTAGCCCCTCTGCTGTTCACCGGTTAACGTGTTATGTTGGCGTGTGTGTGGGTATGTGTGTGTATGTGGAGGAGATCAACGCCGGCACAAAAGAACCGATACCGTTAGCGCTTATCAATACTACAGTCTTATAATTAAGCCCTGGGGCTAATTTAGTACCGGGTTTTGGTACCCATCCTTAAGCAACGCGGAACGCTGCAAGTGTGTGTTCCACCAATCAGCGTTGTTCAGCACACAGCCCCGCCCCTCAAGAATTCCGGATAATCTGAAGTCCTACCCCCCTACTAGGTACTTTTTTCAGGGAAACTTCTGGGTTGAGGGAAAGTTTTTTCCCCGGGTAATTTTGGTGGAAACGCGCCAAGGTTTTTCAAAATCCCGGGTAAATGATAAAAGTTCCTGCAGTGGAAAAGGGTCATAAAACCAACATGGAGGGTTTTGTACAAACCAGTTTTAAAAGAAAGGACTTGTAATTTGAAGTGGAGGATTTTACACAGTGCTATTGCTGTAAATGTTTTTTCCCTGCAATAAACCCTAAAGTTTTACATGATTGTCCATTCTGTGTAGTACAAGTAGAGATATGTTTTCGCTGTTTTCATTAATGCGAAAGACTGTACGTTGTTTGATGTTCTGGAGAATGTTGTTGCACAGTTTGGTGAAAGGTGGTCTGAAGCTGCTTTTATTCAGGGTTTGGCTACAAAAAAGCTGATGCCTTTAAGTAGCAACTAACAAACCTGACAGTAGGAGAAGCCAAACTGTCTATCTACTGCAGTGGCAAGAACAAAATAGAGCAGAGGCCAGGTCAGGAAGCGCTTCTTGTTTTCATCTCTTTGGCTGGAGCCTAGGAAAACTTTACCTTTTACAAATAAGTGAAAAACATGAATGGTTCTGTCAACAGTGGAGCTACAGTCAGGTCCATAATTATTTGGACAATGATACAGTTGTCGTCATTTTGGCTCTGTACACCACCACAATGGGTTTTAAATGAAACAATGAATACCTGCTTAAAGTGCAGACTCTCAGCTTTCATTTAAGGCTTTTTTCAAAAATGTAGTATGAACCGTGTAGGAATTACAACCATTTCTTCA
>NC_065523.1:3822942-3826993 GCF_006386435.1 Epinephelus moara | reverse complement strand
AGAAATGGTTGTAATTCCTACACGGTTCATACTACATTTTTGAAAAAAGCCTTAAATGAAAGCTGAGAGTCTGCACTTTAAGCAGGTATTCATTGTTTCATTTAAAACCCATTGTGGTGGTGTACAGAGCCAAAATGACGACAACTGTATCATTGTCCAAATAATTATGGACCTGACTGTATAAGGATGCAATATGTTCTGTGGTAGGAAATGATTTTCTATTTAATAGTTTTTTCAGGTAGGTGTTATTGAACACTGTGGTGGTGTGTTTTCACCTTACACCCTACAGCTCAATTTAGCAAAACAATGTTTGAACTGTTAAGGTGTTATTGAATGAAGTATTTTAAAAATCAACTCTCCGTCTCTCTCAATACAATTCAATTCTAAACTAGGCACAAAAAGTAAGGAAACTTGTGTTTGGTAGATTATTTCTTTGTTGTAACAATGCTTCTTGGCAATAAATCTTATACCATTGGAAATGCCTGTTTATTTCCCTTTTAAATGGTGCCACATTTTTAAGGAACATGCATTTGTGGGATGAGCAGCTGCATTTGTGGGATGAGCAGCAGAGCTGAGTATGTGGGTTGCGGCCATGAAAAATTTGCCAAATCTCTGCCAATGCCAAACAGATTTTTTTTTTGCTGTTGACTCCTGTTTGGTGTTATTTGGTGGATTGGATGATTGAAGTCTAAAGAAACAAGACATATTGGCAATTTAACAATTTATTCATTAAACAAAGAGGAGCCTCAGTAGCGTGTGGAAGAACCATGCAAAGCCACAACAGCCTGGCACCTCCTCCTCATGCTGGTCACCAGCCTGGTCACATACTGCTGTGAGATGGAATCCCATGGTTGTGTTGGTCACTCTGGCGCGAACAGCACGCCCAAGCTGATCCCACAAGTGTTCAATGGCGTTAAGGTCAGAACTGCTGGCAGGCCATTTCATCCTCTCCACTCCCAAATTCTGGAGGTGGTCTCTGATAAACCCTGCTCTGTGAGGGCGAGCGTTGTCATCTTGGAGGATAGAATTCGGTCCCAGACTGTGGAGATATGGGATTCTCTCTGCATTGAGATTGCCTCCAATGATGACAAGCCTCTTTTTTCCAGTGAGGGAGATGCCGCCCCACACCATCACACTGCCTCCACCAAAAGATGCTGCTCTACCGGTGCAGCAATCAGCAAAGCGTTTTCCGTGTCTTCTCCACACTCTGACCCTACGATCCAACTGCCATGGGCAGAATCTTGACTCATCGCTGTAAACGTTCCTCCAGATGTTCAGGTTCCAGTGCATGTGTTGCCGAAACTAGTGCAAACAGGCCTGACAGTGAAGGGCAGTCATGGCAGGCCTTCTGGCAGCCCTGTGAGACCAGTGATTGGCTGCCTGCAGTCTGTTCTGGATTGTCTGGGCAGAGAGCCGTCGGCCATATCTTCCTGCAAACCTTGACTGCAAATCTGTAGAAGACTGCCTACAGTTCCTAAGTGCTGACAGGATGAGGTCTTCTTGGGCTGCCGTCTTCTTGGGATGCCTATTTCGCAGACTGTCTCTGATATCCCCCGTTATATGGAACTTGGTCTTCAGGTTGCAGATGCTACTAGGGCTCACTTTGCGGAACACCAGCTTGAAGTTCCCTATTGCACGGGCTCTATCCAGATCAGTCAAACGTGGCATGCCAATTCTTGGAGCAGACACCAACTGACCACTGTAGCAGGGTCGATGCTCACAGGTGCTGACAATCAGGTGCCAATCAGGCACATGGGGGTACCAGAAGCTCAAAACAAGAGTCAATAGCAACAGCAAAAAAAAGCTGTTTGGCATTGGCAGAGAAGATTTGGCGAACTTTTCATGGACGCAACCCACATACTCAGCTCTGCTGCTCATCCCCAAATGCATGTTCCTTACAAACGTGGCACCATTTAAAAGGGAAATAAACAGGCATTCCCAAGGGTATAAGATTCATTGCCAAGAAGCATTGTTACAACAAAGAAATAATCTACCAAACACAAACTTCAATAGACTTTACTAGCATGACATTTGACATGTGTTGCCAAAGCACAATTAAAAATAGAAAATGATATCAATAAAAAAAAATTTAAAAAATCATACACAAACATATACAGTTGCATGAAAAAGTTTGGGTACCTCCAGTCTAATTTGATTAATTGTGAACAGCTAAGCTAGTAAAAGATTACCTGATTTCCAAAAGGCAAAAATTTTAATGATGACACATTTCTTAAATATTCTAAGAAAAATTTATTTTTAGGGGATCTAAAGTGACAAGCAAAAGTTTGGGCTAACCTGCATAGTCAGTACTTAGTAGCGCCCCCTTTGGCAAGTATCACAGCTTCGAAACACTTTTTGTAGCCAGCTAAGAGTCTTTCAATTCTTGTTTGGGGCAAGCTGTGTTGTGCACCCGAGATCATATACAGATGCAGCGACTTCAAATTTCCCATGCCATCCGACAGCCTTCCGGATGCCAGCCAAATTACACTTTCATTGCACTACTTTTATCTTAAAGAACTTTTGTACAATAATATACATTTGTTGCTAGGTTATATTGTTACAGGTTACAATAAGCCACCCAGCAGTATTTAACTTATTAAAATGACCACCTTTATCTGCTGCAGCATCAGTGTTATAAAAATATTAGTTATTAAGGAAAACCTAAAATGTTGTTACAATTGGCCCAGGTCTCCCCTATCTGGAAATATTGAGTTAGTCTCTCAGAATAATGAGAACAATCTGAAAATAACTTGTGCCTGAAAATAATTACTTAAATCATTTCGAAAAAGTTGCTCATTAAGAGACTTAAATTTCAAAATTACATTTACATTAATTAAAGGTAGGGTCTGGAGGATTTTCCAGTTGCTGTTTGTAAACACACATTCAAATTTGGCCCCTCCTATCAGGCTCAACTCTCCCGGGTGTACGGAGCCCGGAGGTACAGAAGAAGGCTTCACAGAAGAGGTTCAGGCAAGGCTCGCGCTGGTGCACGCTCGGACACGCTCGGGCACGGCACCTGCGCTCTCTCATTGGCTGGGGAAATCTCCGCCCAGAAGCGGTCCGAGCTCACAAAAACATCAAAATACAGTTAAAGGGCAGGAGCTCTGCAAACAGAGTCATCACCACACATGAGTAGAAGCCCATAGGTGATGATTAAGCAGGATTTCATTTGTACATGTCTATATTTTGTTTTGTTTGAAAATCCTCCAGATCCTACCTTTAAGAGACAAAATCATTTTTTTAGTTTATAATGTGAAGAATTGTAAAATGTCATTTTTATGTGGTAGTTCAAACATCGACAGTGAGGATGTGTTGAATGTTTGCATCAAAAGTTCGTATAGCCCACTTAGTGTAATGATCTGAGTGACTGGGAAACCTTTTCAGATGGAAACACTCACCCATTCAGAGGGAATGAAAAGGTTCATGCTAATGCTAATTATGTGTTTGAGCTCTCTCACCTTCCAAGATAAACAGGACCACATTATGTCGCGTTAGTGAAAGTACCACGCTCCTTTTCAGTTAAAACTCTGCAGGCTACGTGCAGCTTGACCATCGTTGCGGCTGCATGTGAGGATGAAATGCCAATTTCAGCCTGTGATCTCTCACTGACTGACTGACAGCCTCATCCAAGTGACATTTTACAATTCTTCATATTTAAAACTAACAAAATTCGTTTCTGCACATGGTTACAATTCTCCTCTGCTCTCTGTATCGCGCACGGCGGAGTCGTGTTGGCGACCATGCGCCACTCCACACCGACGTGCCTCTGCCACCGTACAGTCACAGATGTGTTGCAGCATGACACGATCCATCAGACACATGAACGTGCTCAAATGGTCATCAATATTACGGCGTGCAGGTGCATTTGGGCCAGCTACTTCAGTCAAGATGTTCTGTGACTGCGCTCTCCCAGTGCGTAATCCTTGCTGTGTATATATGTATATACAGTGGTGTGAAAAAGTGTTTGCCCCCTTCCTGATTTCTTACTTTTTTGCATGTTTTCCACACTTAAATGTTTCAGATCATCAAACAAATTTAAACATTAGTCAAA
>NC_065523.1:3820593-3821890 GCF_006386435.1 Epinephelus moara | reverse complement strand
TGTTTACTTGTGTTATCTTTGACTAATGTTTAAATTTGTTTGATGATCTGAAACATTTAAGTGCGGAAAACATGCAAAAAAGTAAGAAATCAGGAAGGGGGCAAACACTTTTTCACACCACTGTATATATATATATATATATATATATATATATGTATATATGTATATATATATATATATAATTAGTAAACGTGTTTTGTGAGAGTGGAGGCTTGTGTGTCACAACATCATAGGGCTGCTGTGATTGTGAGGGTGAAGCGGGGGGAGCCTCTGCCACCGGAAGCCTGGGCCTTTTTCTGAATGCCGGCTCCGGCTCCTCATCTTTAGTCTCGCCACCAGACAATCAGAGATCTCCGGCTTCTGATAGTCTGGGGAAACACCTTTCTAAAGTGTGTTTAACACACCGGAGAAAACGGCCGGTGTTCTGAAAGTTTGCGCGACTCACCCTCTCTGAGCTACTGGTAGCTCATCCAGTCAGACTAGTCTGATGAACTAAGCCTCTCACTCGTAATGACCTACCCTGGCAAAAACATTGTTTAAATGACCTACCCTGGCAAAAACATTGTTTAGTAGCTACTCAGGTCAGATATGTGTAAGAAGCAGACTTACAGCCTATATAAATGTAATTATAAGTAGAGTAGCTCATTCTGTCAGGTAGGAAATATCTATCAGAATGGACTGTTACCTCTATAAATGTGGTTAAAAGTAGAGTAGCTCATTCTGTCAGGTAGGAAATATCTATCAGAATGGACTGTTACCTCTATAAATGTAATTATAAGTAGAGTAGCTCATTCTGTCAGGTAGGAAATATCTATCAGAATGGACTATTACCTCTATAAATGTAATTAAAAATACGGCAGCTCATTCTGTCAGGTAGGAAATATGTATCAGAATGGACTATTACCTCTATAAATGTAATAAAAAAACATGGTAGCTCATTCTCTCAGGTAGGAAATATCTATCAGAACGGACTATTACCTCTATAAATGTGGTTATAAGTAGAGTAGCTCATTCTGTCAGGTAGGAAATATCTATCAGAATGGACTATTACCTCTATAAATGTAATTAAAAATATGGTAGCTCATTCTGTCAGGTAGGAAATATGTATCAGAATGGACTATTACCTCTATAAATGTAATAAAAAAACATGGTAGCTCATTCTCTCAGGTAGGAAATATCTATCAGAACGGACTATTACCTCTATAAATGTGGTTATAAGTAGAGTAGCTCATTCTGTCAGGTAGGAAATATCTATCAGAATGGACTATTACCTCTATAAATGTAATTAAAAATATGG
>NC_065523.1:3783500-3816938 GCF_006386435.1 Epinephelus moara | reverse complement strand
ATATCTCCGGACTATAGAGTAGCTGCAATGGACGACTTTGAACGTGATTCTGAAGTTTCTTGTAGCGGACACAGACCCAGAGCCATACCTGTTTGAGCCGGAGCATACAGATGAGGAACTTAGATGCTGAGCGGGCGAGAAGAGAGGTTGAATCCTCCGCTCACATTTTGCTCCTCCTTCTTCCTTCCTTCCGCTGTCTTCGTTGGTTTATTTATNATGAGGAACTTAGATGCTGAGCGGGCGAGAAGAGAGGTTGAATCCTCCGCTCACATTTTGCTCCTCCTTCTTCCTTCCTTCCGCTGTCTTCGTTGGTTTATTTATACACGCGAAACACGTTCTCTGGCTGGCTGGATTGTCCGCTCGGTCTGCCGTACATACATGGCGGCGCAAGATGGCGACCTCTCTAAAGCATTGTACACTTATATAAACATATTAATGGGTAGAATATTCAGATTCAGATTTGATAATAAACCAGGCCAAATATTACACACTGGCCCTTTAAAGGCTCATGTTTGGATTTATTCAAAACTCAATATCAAGATCAATAGGGAAATTGAAAGACAAACTGGTCTATTAACTATTACTATATCGTACAAATTAGTATAATTAGGCCATAATGAAGTGTTAAATAGAAGAAGAAAGTAAAAAAGTAAATTATGATGTTAAAATTGCATTCAAAAATGAAAAATGAAATTAAAATTCCAAAAATGGAAAATAGAAAAGCTTCAATGTAAAAGTTGTAGCATGTAATGTACAGGAAAAACAAAAACATATAAGACAATTTAAAAGGAAAAATGAGCTTTGTCATTTTTCAGGCATTGTTTTTTGACTGAAAAGAATAGATGGCAGTGCAAAATATGAGATTTTTCATTTCAATGCAAAAAAGTGAAACAAAAAGTGTGTAAGGGGGACAGATAACCACCTAAATCTATATTTGAAATAACTCTTCTCTTAATCTATTTTCACCTGTACTCTACAAATTTTGACATGCACATGAATCTAAGAGCTTCAGACGCCATCAGAGACCATCAGGGAATATCAGAGACCATCAAAGGCCATCAGAGACCACCAGAGACCATCAGAGACCACCAGAGACCATCAGAGATCATCAGAGGACATCAGAGATCATCAGACACCATAGGAAAACAACAGAAACCATCAGAGACTATCAGAGGTTATCAGAGACTATAAGAGACCATGAGAGACTACAGGAGACGATCAGATGCCATCAGATCCTATCACAGGCCACAAGAGACCATGAGAAACCAGCTGAGACCATCAGAAGCCATTAGAAGCCACCAGATACGATCAGAGATCACCAGAAAATGTCATAGGCCATCACAGACCACCAGAGGCCATTAGAAACCATCAGATGACATCAGAGGACATTAAAGAGCATTAGAGACCATTTGAGATGATCAGAGGCCATCAGAGACCATCACAGATCATCAAAGAGTATCAGAGATCATCAAAGACGACCAGAGACCATCAGAGACCATCAGAGGAAATCAGAGATCAGAGGAAATCAGAGACAATCAGAGGCCATCAAATGACACCAGAGACCATCAGAGGCCATCAGAAGCCACCAGTTACTGACTATTAAAGAGTATCAGAGACGACCCCACACCACCAGAGACTATCATAGGCTTTCAGACACATTAGAGAGTATCAGAGACCATCAGAGGCCATCAGAGGTCATCAGAAGCCACCAGTTATGATCAGGGACTATCAAAGACGATCACAGATCACCGGAGAATATCAGAGGCCATCAGAGACCATCAGAGGCTATCAGAGACATAAGGGGCCACTAGAGACCACCAGAGACCTTTGAGATGATCAGAGGCCATCAGAGACCATCACAGATGATCAAAGGGTATCCAAGACCATCAAAGATGATCAGAGGCCATCAGAGGAAATCAGAGACCATCAGAAGCCACCAGATACCATCTGAGACTATCAGAGACCACCATAGATCTCCAGAGAGTATCACAAGCCATCAGAGGCCATCAGATGCCGTCAGAGATGATCACTCACCACCAGAGACCATCAGAGGCTATCAGAGACCACCAGAGGCCATCAGAGACCATCAGGAGACATCAGAAGCCACCATAGACCATCAGAGGCCATCAAGGGCCACCACAGACCATCAGAGACGACCAGAAAACCTAAGAGACCATCAGAGCTCAGGAAAGAGTATCAGAGACAATCGCACACCACCAGAGACTATCATAGGCTTTCAGAGACATTAGAGAGTATCAGAGATCATTAGAGACCATCAGATGCAATCAGAGGCCATCAGAGATCATTAGAGACCATCAGATGCCATCAGAGGCCATCAGAGATGATCGCTCACCACCAGAGACCATCAGAGGCTATCAGAGACCACCAGAGGCCACCAGAGACCACCAGGAGACATCAGATGACATCAGAAGCCACCAGAGACCATCAGAGGTCAGCAGAGACCATCAGAGACAATCACATACCACCAGAGACAATCATAGGACTTCAGAGACATTGGAGAGTGTCAGAGACCATAAGACGTCATCATGGACCATCAGGGACTATCAGAGACCATCACAGATCACCACAGAGTATCAGAAGCCGTCAGAGACCATCAGAGGCAATCAAAAGACAGCAGACACCATCAGCGATGATTTCACACCAACAGAAACCATGGTGTTGATCAGCAAGATGGCGCCTGTCTGTATGGCTGGCCGTCTGCTGCTCCCACTTTGGCTGGCATTTTTGTTGTTTTTAATCCTTGGCACTGTACAGATGAAGTTTCTGCCGGTGTATGATCGCCAATCCCTCTTAGATCTGAGACATAATGTCAGAGATCTAGGTGTATTTGATCACGGTGGACAGAAAACTCTGCCCCCACTCCTGTCGGAAATCCCGACTCACCTTTACCGGGCCTCGGCTCTACCTCCTTGGCGGAAGCGTCTCCGTCGCTGCGGTAAACGCGGCGGTTGGCTGGTGAAGCTGAAGGTCTGCCTGGCACGATCTTTGTCCATTTCCCGGTCAGAACATGGATTATCCCTTCCCTTCGCTGTGCCCCGGCGTTTCCTGGACCCGATCGATGCCTGCCTGGTACCTGTCTGGTTGAGGGATTCCGGCCCCGCCGCCCCTGCTCTCCCCGGCTCTCTCAGAATCACGGTGAATCTCCGGAACCTGAAGACACTGCTCCGGGCTCCCCGATCCGCCGAAACACAGGCCCCGGCTCCTGCCAGGATTGGCCTGGTAAATGCCAGATCACTGGCAAACAAAACTTTTATCCTGAGGGATTTCTTCAGCTCCCGTGGCCTGGATTTTCTCTGTGTGACAGAGACTTGGATCGGTGCTGGTGAGTGCAGCGCTCTTGTCGAACTTTTACTGGCTGGTTGTTCTTATTTTAACTCCCAGCGGACGACTGTTTATAAAACTGACTTTAAATGTAAGCAGTGCGCTGTGTCATTTTCCTTCTCCAGCTTCGAAGCGACTTTATTTGAGGTGGGTCGCTCTGACCCGGTGATGTGCGCTGTCATCTACCGGCCCCCCAAGTACAATAAGGACTTTGTGAAAGACTTTTCGGATTTTCTGGCTGAAATCATGCCAAACTACGATCGTGTCCTTTTTCTTGGGGATTTTAATATTCATGTGTGCTGTCCTGATAAGCCGTTGGTGAAGGACTTTTTAAGCCTTATTGACTCTTTTAATTTGGTGCAGTGTGTGTCTGGTCCCACACACGAACATGGTCATACATTAGATCTCGTTCTTTCTCATGGTTTGTCTGTATTTAACTTGGAGATCTGTGAAAATGTCGTTTCTGATCATATGCCCGTATTGTTTGAAGTTGGTTTCTCTTGTACTGCAGTTGAATCTTGCACTCCTGCTCAGCGCTGTTGGACTTTTAACCCTTCCACTGCTGGTCAGTTGTCTGCTGCATTCAACCAGCTCTGTGTCCCCTCTGACTCAATGCCTGCTAACATGGAGGAGCTCAGCTCCTGATTCCACTCCTCCTGCCGAACCATTCTGGACTCTGTGGCTCCATTAAAAACAACGCAGCCTAAAGTGAAACCCGAGCCCTGGTTCAGTGACAGAACTCGTGCAGCTCGACGGGAGTGCCGCAAAGCTGAACGCAGGTGGAAGAAGGACAAGCTGCATGTTTCAATCTAAATCTTAAAGGACTGTTGGCATCGTTATCAGAACACTGTTAAAGAAACCAAAAGAGAATACTTGTCAAACCTCATTGTGTCAAATAGCCATAACCCTCATGTGTTACTCAAAACCATTGACTCTGTTTTAAATGCCCCACAGTCTGTCTGCTTGGAAGCATCCCCTGAGCTGTGCAATAACTTCCTGCACTCTTTCATTGACAAGGTTGTTAACACAAGGGCTCTCATTTCAGCTCCTGCCTCTGACCCCTCTGTCTCTGTCCCTTGCCCGGCTGTGCTTGATAAATTTGAGCTTGTGACTTTGTCATTTTCAGAGGATGTGGTTGGCCATATCAAGCCATCAGGTTCCCCTTATGTGCTGCTGAAGAAGAGAGATGCTTTCTCCCTACAGCCGTTTCTGTCATGTCTTGATGACATTAAAGCCTGGATGGCCTTAAACTTTGTCAAATTTCAATGAAAAGAAAACAGAGATGATGGTGTTTGGTCCAAATGGCTCTATATGGCACTATATGTGAAGCCAACAGTTTCTAACTTGGGTTTTAAGATGGACAGTGATTTTAAATTGGAGCGTCAAATTAGTGCAGTAGTTAAGTCCAGCTTCTTTCACCTTAGGCAGCTGGCAAAGGCGAAGCCTTTTCTTGCACAACAGCACTTTGAAATAGTAATCCATGCCTTCATCACGTCCCGGCTGGATTACTGTAATGCACTTTATTTTGGAGTCAGCCAGTCTTCCCTCGCACGTCTTCAGTTGGTTCAGAACGCTGCTGCTCGGCTCTTAACTGGAGCACGTAAGAGCGAACATATTACGCTCATTCTGGCCTCCCTCCACTGGCTGCCTGTGCACTTTAGAGTTCATTTTAAGATTCTTTTATTAGTTTTTAAATCTTTCAATGGTCTCGCCCTGCCTTACCTCTCTGCTTCATCCCTACGCTCCTGCTCTGTGTCTCAGGTCAGCTGATCAGCTGCTCCTGGATGTATCGAGGTCTAAGCGGAAGCTCAGAGGGGGCAGAGCCTTTTCTGTAGCGGCTTCCAGATTGTGGAACGATTTACCTCTCCACATTAGACTGGCCCCCTCACTGTCCGTTTTTAAAACCAGTCTTAAAACCCATTTTTGCTCCTTGGTTTTTAACCCAGCGTGAGACTCTGCTCTTGTTTTACTGTTTTATTGTTTTTATTATTCGTCTTATGTTTTTATTTTTGTACAGCACTTTGTTTTAGCTGTGCATGTTTTTAAAGTGCTCTATAAATAAAGTTGAGTTGAGAAACCATCAGAGGCTATCAGAGACATTAGAGAGTATCAGAGACCAACAGAGGTCATCAGAGACCAACAGAACCATCACAGATCATCAAAGAGTATCAGAGACCATCAGAAGCCACCAGTTACAATCAGAGACTATCAAAGACAATCACAGATCACCGGAAGATATCAGAGGACATCAGAGACCACCAGAGGTCATCAGAGGCTATTAGAGACATTAGAGAGCATGCAAGACCACCAGACACCACCGGAGGCCATTTGAAATTATCAGAGACCACCAGGGACCATGAGAGGCCATCAGAGACCGTCAGAGACTATCAGAGGCCACTGGAGACCATCACTCATCATCCTAAAGTATCAGAGACCATCAGAGACTAACAGAGAACACCACATATCATCAATGAGTATTAGAGACCGTCAGAGGCCATCAGAGACCACCAGAGGCCATCAGGGACCACCAGAGACCATCAGAGACCATCAGAGTTCATCAGAGTCCACCAGAGGCCATCAGAGGCCATCAGGGACCACCAGAGACCATCAGAGATAATCAGATACCACCAGAGGCCATCAGAGTATCAGAGACCACCAGAGAGTATCACAGATTATCAGAAAGTATCAGAGACCATCAGATACCACCAGAGATCAGCAGAGGCCATCGAAGACTATCACAGACTGACACAGATCATCAGAGACAATCAGAGCCCACCACAGATTGCAAATTTGCGGGCATTTTGTTTTCATGTTGTAAGGCTGGTGTAGGCTAATGTGTGTGAGAAGGGGGAAAGTCTGAAAGTGAGTGAATAGTTAACTGCGAGGATCATGTCATCTACTCTCGTCAGTAGGCTCGTTAGAGATAAACTGCGCCTCGCCTGCAAAGTGTACGAGAGCAGGCAGCTGCAGCAGGAGGTGGTGACAACGAGCTGCAATCAAGTTGGAGGCTGAATCCAAACGTCCACCCTCTGGACTTGCAGACTGAGCCCTCGCGGACTTCAGCTGTACGTAGTGTGATGTGTTTACTGTCATCATTTAAAGTCTGTGACGGCAGAGACTGCAGGTGACAGCCCTTGAGACTGCTTGACTCGTTGCCGTGGAAAGGTTCAACTATTGCTGCTGTCATATTTATATATGTCATATAAGTTGATGAACAGTGCCTACTCATCTGTTGCTGATTAGGGCTGCCACTAACAATTATTTTCATTGTCGACTAATCTGTCGATTATTTCTTCGATTAGTAGACTAATCATTTCATCGAAAAATGTGTTCAAATGTTGAAAAATGTCGGTCTATCTCGCCCAAACCCCAAAATTACGTCATCTAATGTCATGTTTCATACTCACGCCAAAGGGTTTTAGTTCACTGTCACGGGAGAGTGTGTAAAGCTGCCAATATCTGAAACTAAGAAGCTGCAGTAAGAGTATTTTGGGGTACTTTTATAGTACTTTTCTATGAAAAATGACTCAAACCGATTAGTCGACTACTAAAATAGACGATTATTTTAATAGTCGATTAGTCATCGATTAGTCGACTAATCGTGGCAGCCCTATTGCTGATAACGAGTTATAAATCCCATGTATAGCCTTTTTTTGTGACTAAACAAGGATGCATTAATACATCTTTATATAACAGGTGACACGTGTTCAAAAATAGAAATCTTTATAAATAAGGACAGGAATATATATCAATAAATTGGGTATTTACTTAAATGAGAAACCTTCTTTTGTTGTTTTTCGGCCAATTTTTTTCACCTAATAAACTGCTCAGTCTGAAAGGCCGCAATAATAAAATGCATTTTCAGTCCCTCTACGGCCTAGATTTATACATATTTCTGTGTCATGACGTGGTCGAATATTATTTCTGGCTGACACAATTCAAGTAAAATTTTAACAGGCCTAACTATCAATAACTATTTTACACATTCATAAGGTTTTTTCGGCAGTTGAAAAACCCACATCATCACGTCTGTATTGCAATGAATTGTGGGTTATTAAATCAGTGTCTGATTCTGCTGAAGTCTACTGCCCAAGCAGACTCTCTGGAAGTCTGCAGAAAGTCCACTTGAGGCCGCTTGTGGACTGGCTGAATTGTGGATTTGGAGCCCTCAGCACTCCCAGACTTTCCGGGAATGTGCCTGCAAAGTCGACGAGTCTGCAAGTGCGGTGAAGTCCAGACATTTGGGCTAAATCCAAATGAATCCAAACTCCTATATCAGTTTGTTCTCAGTCTCCAATTATTTTGATTAGGATAGATTCATTTATTAAAATGCTTTACAGGCGATATGTAATTTATGTTCATGGTTCAACCTCCATTTTACATGAATTCTCCTGTAAATCAGCATCATATGAGTTTGCTGCTGCAGAGCAGACCTGTCCCCTCAACTACAGAGGCTAAATAAATTGTGTCTTGACTGTAAGGTTAATATTTTCAGAGGAAAAAAATACAAGACAACAGCTTTCATTAAAGATCAGTCAGATATAGTCAGGGCTTCACATCTGTACAGATATCCTTTTAAGAATCCTCACATCCCACTGACCACAAGTCTCTGTGTTGCTAATTACTTCATGATGTTTGGACTTAAAACAGTCCAACGTTAATATACAGTAGACTACATATAGTTTATGATACAGTTAAAATGGCCAAAAATGTGAATAACTGTGTTGCAGGACGATTTAAGGTTAGCCCCTACATTTTCTGCTTGTGCTCCTAAAATTTTTCAGTTAGGGGCTACAGTGCTCCTACTAAAAAAAGTTAGTCTGGAGCCCTGCATTTCCATAAAAATAGGGCTACCTTCTTGAAGGTGTGTCCTTAACTGATGATGGCTTGTCTCGAGTGATGATGTTTCAAAGTAGAGTGCTGATCCATGGCTAAAATCCCTTCTTATTTTTGCTGCATGTGTTTTTCCACAGCAGGGCAGGTAAAAGAAGTTTACCTGTTGGAGGTGAGCTGTTTGTAGAGGTGCAGTTAGAGCCTGTTGTCTGCAGCTCTAAATCTAACATCTCACTGTGGCTGTTTGTGCTTTTACTCTTCCTCCCTGCTGTATTATTAGATTTGCCTTAATTAAAGAAAAGCTGTTAAAGTTCTGCTAATTCAGTTATAACACATTTCTTTTCTTCTCCACAGACATTAGCTAGCACTAGCTAGCAAGTTCTGTTGGCTTGTTTGAGACAGTGGAGGAAGATGATAAACGTGGTGCATTCAGGGATACTCAGTCCAAGTGCCGGAGAGCACTCTGGCACGAACTGGACGTTAGTAAATTTGTAAAACTGACACAATGTACTGTTCAGTTATCCAGAGCACCACACTCTCGGAGTGGCAGAGTACTCTCAGCACTCCATCTGGAGAGATGGAGCAGCAGACTGCCGAGCAAACCGCAAGTGTTACTTGAATAAGTAAACACTGACCAACGTGACCAGACTGGCCGACCCGTATGCTCTCACTCAGTGGATGGATGATTTGACAGGATTGCTGAAGGTGGGAAGGCTGGCTTTGTGGATGATTACTATGCCAGTCTTACAAAGGAGGACAACACTTTTAAAGATTTCCTCCAGTTTGTTTAGCTTTCTAATGTTAGCTAATGCGCTAAAAAGTTAGTGTTTGGAGACATCCAATATTCCTCTTAATACCTCCCCAACTTCTGATTAGTTGGACATGATAACCCTTAATACACATAACATTAGTCATCCCTGTAATAGTAAATACTTTTTCCTTAACCTGATATTAAGTGTGTGCACATGCAAGCATTTCAGATGACTGCCTCCGTCCAGTCCTTTTGTCTTATTGGATTCAACCCAGGCTGTCTTGTCTGTTTTTGTTGATAGGCAGTGGCGGCTGGTATGTGCTTAAATTTAAGTTTTGAGCTATGATGCCTTCTATTATGGCACCCAATAACACAATAAGACGACATTTTTAGACTCCCATGCCCTGTGGTGGCAAGTCGTGTTTTACCTCCAGCTAACAATCTGAAGTCATTGTGACATCAGTCAAGTTCTCCGTTATTTTGTTATGTAAAAACTTTTATTGCGAAGCACCAAAATACGGAAATGTTGAGTTTACAAGCAGCAACTTCACAAAACTTTTAATACGGCCGATAGCAAACATGAAGTGAAAACAGGATGCAACTAAATACCAAACCACAGAGATTCAGTAAGAAGCTCCAAAAGTTCTGAGAGCTGAACACACAGAAGCCCCTTTTACACTGCCAGATTTTCGGCGAATGTTGGGCCGTTTTGCCGGCAAGCTGCAAGCGTTTAGACACACAGAGCCGGATTGGCGAGTTGATCCGAGGTGCCCAATTTTCCGCCTTGTAGGGTAGACATATTGGCGGAACCTTTATGATTTAAAAAGAACAAGGCGCCCTTCTGCCACGGGAGGGGCTGTTGATGACTTGTGAGAGGAGCTGTTGATGACGCTGCACGTGCGAGCCACTGGCGGTGGATAAACAGGAAAGAGCTGATACCAGGAATGAGCAGCTAGTAGCAAGAGGGAAACGCAAACCTGACAGACACTGTAAAGATGAGCAACTGGGGAGACAAGGAATAGCGCGCCCTCCTTGTCCTCGCAAATGAAGAGGCCATTAACAGTGGTGAAGGACGGGCCAACTTACGAGAGAATCACCGAAGGACTGACCAGCTGCGGCTTCCCTCGGAGCAAGGCTGTTTACGTCACATGCTGAGCTACATGTTTTGTTACTCGCTCACGCCCCCCATTGCCCCGAAAAAGGCACATTCTGTAGGTAGGCGGCATTTTGCTGCACTCCCCGATTTTGTTTTTATACTGCCAATGCTGAAAAAAGACTGATTGGGCTTTCCTGCAAATTTGCACAATTCTTGTTTAAAAAGGGCTAGAGACTTTTAAAAAAGCCTTTCTCTCTGGTCTCCAGCAGACAGAGGTGAGTGGAGTGGAGTCTCGCAACACACATGCTTGTTTGAGGGGGAGAGGCGGGAGAGGCAGGATCGTCAGTGGTTGGCTGTGGTCGACGGCCCTGCTTTTGGACCTACTCCATAGAGGGTCCATCCTCAGTGCGGCTTGTTGTGGCACGGCGCATCTAAACTGACAATGGAAACACAAATCGCTGCGGCATGGCTTTACTCGGCGCGGCCAAGTGTGACAATGGCAAAAGGGTATGAGGGTACCAGAGACCATCAGAGAGCTTCGTCTTACCTGGACTGTTGATGTACATGTGGATGGGTTTGTTGTTGCTTTCTGACTGTAGGAAGAGCAGCTGGGCGATAACCAGACTGGCTACAGTGTCATCAATCTGATTGAAAATAGAAAATACTTTGAACACATGTCTAAAAAAAGGTTCACTCTTGATTACATCCAAGGAGACACTTACAGGACCCATTACACAGATGATTCTCTCTCTCAGGAGGCGAGAATAGATGTCATATGCTCTTTCTCCTCTCCCCTGGAAAAAAACAAAAAGGCAGAATTTTTTAACTCATTTAACACCAACACAACTATTCTATCTAGTGTTGTGAAGAGCCAAAAAAATGCATTAGGCCCGTTACCACCGCAGGAACTTCGGGGTAATTTTACGGGGCTGGGGCCGTTGGTGCGTGTCTCCACCACGGGAACCACCCCCGAAGGACAAAGTTCCGGAACTTTTACAGGGGCTAAACAAGTCCCTGCCTCGGAGTAGGTACTCAGAACGGCCCCGAGAAACTCCTTGCTGGGGCTTGGGGATTACTTGGTGCTGATTGGATATACTCAAGGCGGGATGTGACGTTTTGTAAGATTGGATATACTCAAGGCGGGATGTGACGTTTTGTAAATAACAACATGGTTATCGTAGATTAGCGGTGTCTGTAATAACTCCAGCCACGGTCCGTGAAAAAAATATTTTTTCCAGCAGATATCTTAGTTACAACATGATTGAGCTAGCAAAGCAGTTTTGTGTTGCTATGTGTGGTATTTATTCAGTTTTGGAAAATCACGATGTCTAGAAAGCATCAGCTGACAGGGACAGCTAACAGCAGCAGCAAAGCTAACATCAGGACGTCATCTGTTAAAAGCCTCCCGTTGTCGGATACGACATGAAACTACTCCAGTTAGCTCAATCATGTTGTAACTAAGACATCTGCTGGAAAAAATATTTTTTTCACGGACCGTGACTGGAGTTATTACAGACACCACTAACGGCTAACAGCGTCCCTACGCCCCTACGTCGCCCTGGTCAAAATGGTCGCGCAATGATTACATCACATCCAGAGCCCGGTAACTTTACAGGAACCTTCCTCCTACTCCGCTCTCTCAGTGGAGACACGGCGGTTGAGAAGGCCGAGCGAGAGGACGTTCCTGTAGTAGTTCCTGCCCCCCAAATAGTACCAGGAACTTCTTCAGTGGAAACGGGCCTATTGTGCAAGAATGCCTGAAAGTTTTGACCCCGCCACTGCATTCAATTATTCATGAAATGATTTCAACCTGCTTTAAATATTAGGATCCAAAGATGACACACATGTCAGCAAAGACTTCAAATCTTTGAAAAGTGGCTTCTGAAGACTTTGTACTGCAAACAGTGACTACATTTAGATTGCCCTCATTTCAAATGTTTGACTGTTGGCAGATCAGTGTCAGCACCTGTGAGCATTTGCCCTGCTACAGTGGTCAGTTGGTGTCTGCTCCAAGAATCGGCATGCCACGTTTGACTAATCTGGATAGGGCCCGTACAATAGGGCAACTTCAAGGTGGTGTTCCGCAAAACCAAGTTGCGGCATTATTTGGAGTGAGCCTTAGTAACATCTGCAAACTGAAGGCCAGTTTAGCTTAGTTTATATTACTTTTATTTAATCAAAAATCTTTATCAAGCTATTTTACAACCACTCAGGATTCAGGATTGATTGTGTTGTGGGATTATAGTGCCCATAAAGAATCCAGCAGTTTTTATTCTGCATACTGAAAGACTTAGGATCCAAGCATTTGTTCTTTTTCCAGTGTGAGGACACGATACCACTGTGAGTGAGTGCTCTTTCCTCCATTTTTTTCACTACTACACACTCCTTCTTCTGTTTGTTCCAAGCAAAAAAAACAAAAAAACAAAAAGTAGATCTTATCCCTTCCTGAACACCAGAGCCCAAATCCAACTCAGACCAGCATAATGCAAAAATCCCATCAGTGTTCTTCAGGGCTTTATTGAACCATGTCTATGGAGTGAGGCTGCTCTTTTTTTATCTGCACAGAGAAGTCATGTCATTGGTCATTAGTCATTAGAAATTAAAGTCACTCACCGTCTGCTCCACAACTATGGGTATAAGAGGACTCCTCCAAACAGCACTATGATGGATGGACCTGCTGCATTTCAGGGTCAAGCCTCCAATGTGTAATGCCCTCTGAGGACACAGACATGCAGAAAACACACAATGGTTTCTACAGTTCTGTCAACAATTATGGCAGATATTCCATGTAAGACACAGGAATAAATAGTAACAATAGTAAAAATGTATAAATAAATAGAAACAATACACACGAAAAAGAATACAAATAATTTAAATCACCCATTTTTGAGAACTGGGACAACTCATGTCCAACCAAAAAAAAGAAAGAAAAAAAAAAAGGTTTTTTCCATTTTTTTGGGTGAAACATTTATTTATTTTAATTGATTGTCTGTTGAATCCTGACAGAGGAAAACTGGGCTTTAATGTTATTTTGTTTTAAAATTGGTCAATTTGGTTACAAAGACATCATCTCTGATTTTTTCCAGAAGTTCATAACTACAGCTAATTAAATAATCTTGTATTTAATTCAACAAAAATCATTCAACTTTTCCTTAATGTTTTATATTATAATAGCCTACTATGATGTTTTTTGAGCCTTATGGAGTTGACAAAGTTTTCAGCTGCACAAAATGGTATTTGAGGAAAAATTAATTACTGAGAGACTGGCCTAATGCAAGGTTTAATAGTCAAGTCTTTGATCTTCTATAATATATTTTCCCAACATAACTACAGGTATTAAGATGTAACATAGAAAAAGACGGTGTACTCTTGTTTTCACTATTTTCAGGGGTTTTATAGACAACTTGAGTCCATCTTAAACTTAACTAAGCATAAAAATGCCTTGCAGCAATCTTCTGTACTTTTACTTGAACACAGCAAGTCTCTTCTTGAGGTTGGGTTGGTGAAAATCATTTTAGTGATGCGTTACATCATTGTGTTACACTTGGATAAATCAGGCCGTAATCTATTCTCTCCATCCACTCTGCATGACACAGACTAATTTCTGTGTGTAACAATTAGTAATTAGTAAAGAATTTGCTTATCTTTGCTGAGCTTATCAATGTTTAAACTCAAATAGTAGCCTTTCAGTCTGTTTCCTTTGAAAGTTACACTGTGACACACTTTGACTATGATGACGGGTGACATCGGCACCAGGCTCAGCTGTTTTCAGCGACTGTAAAAAGACACGGGTTGTTTCTCTAAGTCAAGGAAGGATCCTCAAACGGCCGAATTTGAAGGATGCTAAGGATCCGGACCCGTCCTCCCAAGGAAGGCTCACTGACTTTGAGAAACAACCACGGGCTTGTGTTTTGGGAAAGTGTTAGAAGATCATATGGTCAACCTTACACAAGCTGCTACCATCACTTAGCTAACATGCTCAACACGACAAGCTGTAATGACAACTGTAACGTTAACGGGAATTTGACCACCGGTTTCTTTGACACAAATGTCCGGTACACACCACGCTAACGGGAGGGTTCCCTGAAATTGCTGCATGTACTCACTCGTAATAGCATGTTGAAGACGTCAAGTTTTTTCTGCCCCTCTGCTCTGCTCAGTTCAGTTTGACCCACACTTACGCCGGAACCGATTTCTTCTTCATCGGGGCGCTCGGTCTCCGACCAACTTCATTAGCGCCCTCTAAAGGACGGCGACTTCTTCTTCTTCTTCTTCTAATGGAATTCCGGCAGGCTGTACACTAAATTGTGTAATGCTGCCCTCCACAGGTCAGATTGATCTATTCAGTTTAGATTTTCTGATACAGTCCAGCTGACCGGAAAAAAAGAATTATTGCTTTTCCAATTAGATGGAAGTCCGCATCAGAAGAGAATATAGATTTGAAAGAAAAGGAAGAAAAACCCAACTTAGATAACTCCCTAAACATCTGCTGTCTTTCACCCCAATAGTTATTGCACTCAGACATTACATGCTGCAGTGTCTCCAACTTCCCACACTGGCAGAGACCATTTAGGTTCTTGCCTATTGTTTTGAGGTTACTGGCCAGACCACAATGCCCCAGTTTTAAACAAGTTAAGACCACATCATCCTTTCTTCCAGTTTTAATCTGTAGCCTCCTTCTTTTAACAGATGGCTGCAGGGAAAAGTAATGTCTGCCACGTTGGTCTTCTCTCCATTCTTTTTGCCATTGTTCCTCTAATTTTTCTTTGCCAACTTGAAAGCACTCAGGCTTCCCAAGAAACACATTCAGGTCAACAGTATCTTTTTCAAGGGATTTTTTTACCAGTTGGCCGGCTCTTTCATTTCCTTCTATACCTGAGTGGCCTGGTACCCACATAAATTCCACATTACATCCAGTTTTCCCAAGTCTGTAGTGACAGCACAAGATCTCCTGTAGCAGGTCAGGTCGAGCCCTTGATGCGCCATTCTTCACGGCCAACAAGGCAGCTTTAGAATCTGAACAAACTATGCTTTTTAGGGGTCTAACAACCTCCACCCACCATATGGCCCACAAAATCCCTAGGAGCTCAGCAGAAAAGATAGATAACTTGTTAGATACTCGGATGGTCTGTTGAATATTAAAGTTTGACACAAACATTCCAAAACCAGCCTTTCCAGATATTGGATCCACAGATCCATCTGTAAAAAACTTTTTGGAGACTATTAACATACTCATTAACCTCATTATATGTCTTTATGTTTTCAAGAGAGGATACATGAACTTCAGGTTCAGGTATAAACCAGAGAGGGACAGGGGAACAGAGAGACATGCACATCCTGTCTTCTTCAAGCCCAAAGGTCGAGGCGAGCTTTTTAATATGACTAAGGAAGTTTGACCTCCTTTCATTACCAACAAATTCCCAACAGTTTTCCAAAAGACATTTAGCAAATGGGACACATTTAATAGTACACAATTTATACCAATAATGGAGCCCAAGCTTATCTCTCCTTATTCTTAGAGGAGCCTCCCCCATTTCAACAAGCAGAGCTGGTATTGGAGTTGTTCTGAAAGCTCCACAACATATTCTTAGAGCTTTGGCCTGAAGCCGATCCAACTTCTCAAGCACAGATTTGGAGGCTGAGCCAAATACAACACATCCATAGTCTAAAGTAGACCTTATCATTGCTCTGTATATTATTAGCAATGTCTCTCTTTCAGCCCCCCAGTCACATCCGGCTAAGCTTCGAAGAATGTTGATTATTTTCTCACATTTGGACGGTGACTTACAGGTATACTGTAGATTAAATTCCCGTCATGTTTCCACTGAACATCCTCCCAGGCCATATAAAATTATTCGAGACATAAACGCACGGCTTGTCACATAGGCTACCACACATAATGGGCCCTCCCTAATATTGTGTTACAAATCAAACACTGTAAACCCCAATCCCTCCATGACACAAAATGTTAATGTAAAGTCTACACAAATACCCAGCATTGTCAAAATGTCATAAAAGCTTTATGTACACTTGACACAAAAACTCGTACTTTGTGAGCTCGACAAATTTTTTCTATGTTGAGTGAACATTTTTTGAGTTTTGGTTTAATTTGGCAAAATTTATACATTATGCCTAATTGGTTTAAGGCCAATAGCATCACTATCACTGTACACTTAACATATTGTGTTTGGGCTTAATGGGTTGAGTTTCCCAGCATGCCATGAGACAATGTGTTTAAGGCCATAAGCAGAAGAAAACTGTCTTTAAATATGTTCTGGATCACTCACATTGGGCTACCCATTATGCAGTGATTTATGCTCATGTATTTCACAATGGTTCTAATGTTAAGACTTGTTCTTTGTTTCTTTTTTCTCTTTATATTGTGTTGTTAATATTGTCATGAAAGCAATTTTTGCACCATGAATTAAGTTGTGTATACAATTGGTGACTTCCTGCCTGTGTGGTCATTGGTGTAGTCAAGTATAATATTGTATTTATAACACCAGGTGGCTTTTCCTTTGTTTTACCGTGGTAAGTTGAATCTGTCAGCACTTTATTTATAGGGCAGCTCCTGGCGCACCACATTTGCAGATGGCAGCCTCACCTCTACGGAGGACCGAACTGCCAAAATTAAAAATAATAAATGAGTCAATAAATAAATTCATATGCCATTAAATTGCACCAAAAATGGCATACAAAATAAATGTAGGCATTAATTAACTGATAAAATGTGTCTTTTGTTTTTACATTTACATTCCCTCACATATTCTTTGTACATTTACATTCCTACATACATTTTAACATTTACATTCCTTCACTCATTCTTTATACATTTACACTTCTTCATACATTTACACTCCTTCACACATTCTTTATACATTTACACTCCTTCACTCGTTCTTTATACATTTACATTCCTACATACATTTTAACATTTACATTCCTTCACACATTCTTTGTACATTTACATTTCTTCAGACATTTAATACAATTTATACATTTACATTCCTTCCAGAATTCTTTTCACATTTACATTTCTTCATGCATGCAGAAAGGCATGAAGAAAAGTAAATGCAAATGAGGGAGCCGTCCAAAGTGTGTCATGGGGTGAACTTTTCGCCTAGTGGTTGATCGACACCTGAGTGCATGGATCGACTATACATGCCTTGCTCCCCACAGCCACAGCCAGCTTAGTGGAAACCTCAGAGGACTGTAATGGCTGGGGCAGCTAGACACTCTGTCTCTGAGCTTCCCAGAGAGGCAGCAGACAGGTTGGAGGAGTTGGAGCGCGGTAAGTATGAAATACTGAAATGTGATGTTTTTTCTTGCGTCCGTTGAAGATTTCTTGACTTACTTTCTTCATACACAGCATCCACTGCGGACGCAACACATGGAGGGGAGGGAAGTCAGAGGAGGATTGGATTAACCAAACTATTTAGAAAATATGGACCAAGACAGCGCACTATTATGTGTGAAAGCATCATAGTTTGGTTAATTCATGGGTTAGCTTAGCTAGCCTGTGCTAGTGTAAATGAAACCCCTGAGAGTTGAGCATTAGCAAACTTACAGGTGCTTGTGCTCCTCTGACTTCCCTCCCCTCCATGCGTTGCGTCTGCAGTGGATGCTGTGTATGAAGAAAGTAAGTCAAGAAATCTTCAACGGATGCAAGAAAAAACACATTTCAGTATTTCATACTTACCGCACTCCAACTCCTCCAACCTGTCTGCTGCCTAGTGATGTTATGCTCGACCCAGTTTGCTCGACAGAGTGTCGATCTTTTGAAGCGCAATTGTTCCGAGACAGTAGGTTCGTTCGAGATGAGCCAGGCCTGTGCAGATTCGATCACCGGCGATCGACACACAATGCATGCCGGTTAGTTTTGTGTCCGACTGAAAATGCTAGAGCGAGGCAGACGAAATTCGGAAGGATCCTTGACATTTGAACAGTCCTTTGGCAGGATTTGATGACGTAGCATCCTTGAAATTTGGCCGTTTGAGAATCCTTCCTTGTTTTTGAGAAACACCCAGTGCTGAATCCAAGGGTATTTCTCAACATCAAGGAAGGACCCTCAAACAGCCGAATTTCAAGGACGATACGTCATAGACCCATCTCGATGGGCTGTTGTAACCCAGGGTTTAGATGAGCAAATAGTAAAATACTCTTTCAAACTCAAATAAGTTTAACATGACGTAAACCATGTGAGTAGCGTGCAGCCAATCAGCTGGGCCGCTCCGCTATTGAAAGGAAGCAGACGCCCTTCTAAGTAGATGAATGGGGCTGATGCACGGAGCGGAGCGGCTGCAGGTTGGTACAAAGTTTTGCTGGCGTTCACTTAATTTAATGTCCAATATGAAGGTTAACAGTCACTTTGTTGCCGACTGCAGATGTCCACCAGCTGTCGGAAGTTACCGTTTGAAAGCTGTGAATACTTGAAGTTCTGTTGAATCTGCTGACACTGCTTGAATTGGTGAGTTGAGCTAAACTTATTGTTAGCCTTTACATTTATTTACATGGCCATATTTTTCTTGTAATATTTACATAATTTGTTTTTTTTTGTTTCCTAAATACATAGTACCTATACTGAAATCAACCGTCTCTGTGTCCTGATTTATTGTCCATCAGTTACCAGTTCTCCTTGGCCGAATCTGGTCTTCTGATTTCATTAGCCTGCTTCTAGCTATTTACTGCCTTTACACCATTTACAGTCAAATATATGTTACACTGTTCCAATGTCAAGGATCCTTTCAGAGAAATTCCAAGGATGCATGTGTGGATCCTCCGCGGTTATAAAATCCTCACAATGCTTTGCACACCATTTGCTGGAAGTGAGGGCGGGGCCTCGTCAATGAAACCTGCACCAGTGGAGCTCGGCAGGATTTAGATTACTATGTAATTTATTTGGATTAGTGTCTCCAGCAATTTTTATCATACAAGCTTAAAAAAATATTGTCAGAAACCTCATAATTTTCACTTTCCAATGTGTCCACTGCCACATGAGAGTTTTTGAAATAACATCACTTAGATAAAACAAAAGTTTTTAAATGAATAATTTACAGCAGAGATGGAGCGGTAAGTGTCCCCTCACCCCTCTTCTATTCACATGATAACTGCTTTCATTTTGTCAGCTTCAATTGGTGTATTTTGGTGGGGTTTTTTTTCGGGGAAATGGCGATGAGAACAGCCACAGTAAAGACATTAGAATATCCAGCAGGTCAAAGCATCACTCATTTGTTTTGAGATAAACACATTTCAGGGAATTACACAGCAGTATAATGAACAATCGACACGGTCAGCTGTTTCAGAGCAGTGCGGCTCATCAGATCAGATCTTTTCATATCATTGTAGCAGAGTGTGTGGTGACACACACATAACATATGAAACACTTTGGAATCACAGAGTGATTCTGTGTGTAGGTCTGTGTACATACTGTTAATGATAATTTAGAACTTTTTTTAGCTGTTTAGCTTCTGTTTGGTTACAAAAAACATGGGCTTTATATCTTATCTGCAGGAAGAGATGGAACTATTCATCTAAAATCGATTGTTACAGCGCCATTTTGAGATCAATGAGTGTCATTTTTTGTGCTAGAGTGTTTGCCGTACAAACACTTTTAGCAGAGCAGAAGAAGACAAAGAAAAAGAAGCAAAATTTCAAACCTGGGACTGGATGAGATTTTGAAAGAAGAAAGAATAACAGTTAAGTCTATAAACCTCTAAAGGGTTATGCTCATCACACTGTGTAGGCTACTTGACATCTAATTGTATTTGAGCGATGTTTCTTAAACTTATGTGATCAGCTGAATATTTAGGCTAGCTCAGGACTATAGAGAGTATAACAGTCTGTTTCGACTACACATAAGGTAATTTATTTCTTGAGATATCTTTTGTTAGTTGTTTTCCTTTGGGCAACTCATTTCTAACAAACTACATTTCTGCAGACTAAAGGAAACATATCAAGAACACAACTTAATGTTTATACAGTAACTGTACAATAACAATTAAACATTACCTTTCTAGTCATAGTCACAACATAGCCTCACATTAATAGCCTACACATCTGATAAACATTCATTTTCTGTAGGCTATTGAGAGTAGACCTACTTTAAGTGCTTCGTTTACTAAGTGTTTTGAGGAGGTTAAATGTGTGTGTGTGTGTGTGTGTGTGTGTGTTTTCGGGGGGGGGGGGCTATTTAGAGGGTTTGACCGGAACATGTGTTGCTAGTACTGGAGTATGAATGTTCGTGCCCAGTTGGTCCCTTTCGTTGTTGCTTGGACTCAGTCATGTCGAACAACAGCGCCGCCAACAGCAGTTTAGTCATCGCCCAGAAGGCAGTGAAACAGCTTCGACTCGAGGCCAGTGTCCATCGGATAAAGGTAAATCCGCGACTCAACACTTCCATTTTCTTTGAATCAAATTTGTCCTGCGCATGACTCCCGCCCTGAAACGCATCGTGAGCTTTCATGTGCCGCGTACTATCCACCGCTGTCAGTGACCACACATTAATATTTAAGCCTACTCCAAAGCCATTCCTAAGCAACGACAAGTGGGCTGGCATATTATTTGTTAAAAAGAATACTTTGTGACTCCTATTATTGTGTTGTCACAATCCATTTTATATATTTCGTCCTTGTGTGTGTGTATATATATATATATATATATATATATAATGTATGTCTGTGTGTGTGTGTGTCTTATCTTATCTCTTATCTTATATTAGCAGTTCTATCATGTAGTAAAACTGCTGTAAACTTTAAAAGACTTGCAAACTGTCATTAACCATAATCATTTTACTTTTACTCTACATTACAGCCAGAGTGTAACTTTCTGATGTGCAGTATAGCTCACTTAGTGAACAGACTTATCTGTGCGAGTGCAGCACAGTGATAGCTTTGTTGATTGTGCTGCAGGTGGGATTGTTGTGTGGCTTCTTATTTCAGAACAGAAGTCAGACCACTATCAAATGTGTATCTACCCAACCAGCAATAAGCAGAATAAATAAAGCAAAGACAAATTTCACTCTGTCTACAAAGTCTTGCTCGTAGTTTGGTCCAAATAGTTACACCACCAAAAAACTCCAGACTTAAATTTGTGATATTGTCAAGACTTAATTTATATACAATGAAGTATCAATTGATTACTGTGGTGTTATGCTACGGCCGAAATACATCTGGCACGGACGTGGCGGGACCAGTAGGTGGTGAGGAGCTATTTCTATTTTTATTTTTTTTACCTACACAAACTCCATCTTGTACTATGAGGTTTTGCCAGCTTCACTGTGTGCATACTAAGTATTGCCAAATGGTAATGCAGTTGGGTGCTATAAGCCACGCTGAAGGGTTTGGGAATAGAAGTGTTTGGAAGCAGGCTATATTAACTGTACTTAATTAACTTTTTAATTTTAACTACAAGATGTAGCTTATCTTTCTTCATGTGAAATTTAAAAAACACCCACAAAGTTGCTAAGCTGCAACACATCTGCTACAATTAAGTATATAGTTTAATCATTTTTAAACAGACTGTACTTATTTTTGACACAGTTCTATGTAGTTTTTACCTGTTGTAGGCCTGCTGAGTCCTGTGTGAAGAAAAGCATTGACCAATTGTGTAAAACTAGAGAAAATGAAAATGAATTGCTGGGTCACATTACATCAAAGTTATTAAAAAAAGAAAAGGTTTTATATAGAATAATATTAATATAAAATAGCAGAAGCACTAATATCCGACATGAAAACGTTTGTCCTTTTTGTCTAGTATAGTGATGCATTTTGGTAGAAAATCTGAGTGACTGGGACACATCACATGGAAGTTATTGAAAACTACACTAGACTATGCTTCTGTAGAATAAGCATTGAAGTGGTGCTACAAGATTCATGCTCTTATCAGACTGTTGTCAAGGGGCACTAACCGTCCTCTTACTGAGAAATGGTGCAGTGGCTGTAAAGATGCCCTTGAGACAGTCCAGCACATAGTGGCAGGGTGTAAGATGCAAGCAGGATCAGTGTACATGGAGAGGCACAACTAAGCGGCTGGGATAGTGTACAGGAACATCTGTATCCCAATGGGACACACCACCAAAACCAGACATAGTGGTGGTTGACAAACACCAGGAGAGGGCAGTGGTAGTAGATGTGGCGATACCAGCCAACAGCAACATCAGAAAGAAGGAACACAAAAAGGTGGAGAAGTATCAAGGGTTGACAGAACAGCTGGAACAGATGTGGAGGGTAAAAGCTGACGTGGCCCCCGTGGTAGTAGGAACACTCAGGGGAGTGACCCCCCAAAGTGGGAGAGGGGGTCCGGCAGATTCCAGGAACAACATCTGAAGCCTCAGTCCAGAATTGTGCAGTCCTAGGAACAGCTAAAGTACTGTGCAGAACCTTCAAACTCCAAGGCCTATGGTAGAGGATCCAAGCTTGAGGGTGATACAGATACCACCCTAAGAGGCTGAGAGGGTTTCTTTTTGAATATATTTAAACCTTGAGTCTCCTTGAGACCTTGAGTTAATGGCCATGACACATTTTTTACCATAATCTGCAACATATTTGACAATACTCTTTATGGACAGTATAATGGTGGCTTGTTTTAGTGCTCATTTCTACAAATATATGTGAAGACATTTGGAAGAAGAGTGATCACAAACTCCATTCTTTGTTAACCAAACAATGTGATGTGTGGAATACAGGTCTCTCAGGCTGCTGCAGAACTGAAGACCTTCTGTTTGCAAAATGCTCACAAAGACCCTCTGCTCACTGGGGTGCCCTCCAGTGATAACCCATTCAGGCCACCAAAGTCATGTGTCCTCCTTTGATCCTCTGACATGTGAGTGTGGCTCTCTTCACTTTGCTTGAATTGATCAGTTATTTCTAGATTCTCAAGTTTTTCTTTTCTGCCTTTCTGTTACTTTTAATTTATCTCATGCAACTGCTAAACAGTGTCTCTGTTGTCTTTTAGAGCACAAGACACATCCCTTCAAGCTACATGTATTTTTTTTTCTTTTTCTTTTAGGGCTGTGAAGAAGTACAAAACACTCAAACAGATGCCTGGTCATTTTGCACTGTTGATCTCTGCCATGTGCTCCACTTCCTCTGAAGATAAAAAAAGCCAAGACAAGAACACTTACTCACTCACACGCGCACACAGGCACACACACGCACACAAACACACACGCATGCACACACACGCACACAAACACACACACGCTACTAAGAAATGATGCTGATGAATTTAGCTGTGTGCTGTAACTGTAGGTAATGTACTTACTTTGACAGGATGTGTGTTTCTAATGGCAACCACTGGTGTCGTGTTTTGCTTTTTTTATGTTTAGAGGTAAACACAACAGGCCTTAAACTCACTCTGTTTTGATGAGCATACCCATTTTACAGCCAAACTACACTTTTTACAGTGGGTCATTGGACAAATAAAGCCTGGAGTTGATGACTAAAAAATCTTATGAAAGTCACATTGGAAAGATATCAGAGTCCTATCTGATTTATTTCTATTTATGAACATCGTATAAAGCAGATCTTACAAAAATAAAATGGATTCCATGTTTTTTCTTTTGTATGTGCTTGTAATACATATTCAGTCTGTGCCACGTGTAAGAGAAAAATTAAACTAGATAATCTATTCCCCTTTTTAAAGGATTCTATCAACCAATGGCATTTTGTAGCTATTGATTCCTGTCATTTATTTCGAAGAAACAGGAGCCTTTAAATAATCATTCATTTTGTACCTGCTAGGCAGAAATACTTCATAAAACAAAAGGAAACATTTGAAAGGGAACAGAGGAGGTATGGAACCCTGATAAGCTGATGTAAGTTGATGGATAATTGCCAATCTTGTGTGAACACACAGCTCAGTTCAAAATTTCATCTTACGTGCGCTGTTATTATTCACCATTAAAAGTTGCCACGTGGTTGTTTTTGTTATTGGTCTGTGAAACTGTATCTGGCATGAATTTGCTATCTTAGTTTTAACAATATTAACTAGACCAATAATGTTGTGTTATCTGCCTCCCATCCACTGACCCTCATGTCTCATGATTACACAAAGCTTCATGTGTAATCAGTGATGTGCTATGCGCATATAGAGTGTGGACTGGTAGCTGGAGAGGTGCCAGTTCACCTCCTGGGCACTGCAGAGGCACCCTTGAGCAAGGCACCGAACCCCCCAACCGCTCTGAGTGCCTGTCATGGGCATCCCCACTCTGACATCTCTCCACTTAGTGCATGTATAGGTCCTGTTTGTGCAAATTAAATTAAAAAATTAGCACCACATCACATCATTATCTATCTATCTATCTATCTATCTATCTATCTATCTATCTATAAAAAAGTCTGAGACTACAGGCCAAGATACTTTCAAGGTAACACTATTTTCTTCATTATAAATGATAATATCAGCCCATATCAGCTCACTTTTGTTTTAACATTTTTATGAATCCTCAAATTTTCTGATTATTTCCATGTTTTCATGAACACAGAGATTATATTAAAAACTTGAATGTAAATGAATAAAAATGTTTAAGAGCTCCTGGATTGTATGAAGTCATGTACACATCATGCCACTCTGTATTTACACAACGCCCACTTTAAGACGCACGGTGGCGCTGTTGGAGGGACTTGTGACGTTGATGCCCAAGCTGTCTCCAGCAGAGAGCAGTGCGTGGTTGGATGTGAGCGCCACTGACCTGTCTCTACTTCCATATCGAAGATGGCGGTCTCGGTGTTCCCCGGCGTGCGGCTCCTCTCCATCGGAGACGCGAACGGAGACATACAGCGACATTCAGAGCAGCAGCCCCTGCGGCTAGAAGTCAAAACCACGCAAGATGCTGCCCTTATCAATCTCTCCAATGGTGAGTTGACCTTTCTGCAGCTGCTCCTCGGATGTTCGGCCTGTCTTAACAGCCAATGCTAATGCTATGCAGTGCTAATGCCTATATTGCTAATCCTACCATTAGCAGCCTGCAAGAAGCTAACTAATCTTGGGAGCCCATGTCGCCTTCCCCTACTTATCACGAGGGAGCCGTTAAAACTCCGATGTTACGGGGTCTCCCACACGAGTTCACCGGGTTGGGGAGCTTGAAGAAAATAGAACGCCGCATGAACACCGTAGCTGACTTCGTCCCATCAGCAAGCAGGGCAGCTAAGTTGTGTGTAGTTTAATGCTAACAGTGAACCGCTAGTTAAACAATGCCACTAGCTCTGGTTCAGCAGTGATGCGATATTGTAACGTTAGCCTAACGTTACATCCAAACAGCTCGTATCCAACATCCTTTCCCTTGATATTTCACTACGTTTATTTTGTCACAGCTATATTAGTAATTCAGAAAATTCTGGGTGTTCTAAGAGACACGGGTTATGTTATGTTATGTTTCAGCTCGTGAATTAGCTAACGTTGGCCAGAGGGCATCACTTCTGACCTGCGCCGCAGTCGGGGAGCGGACACTGCTACAGCGTTAGCGCTTCATTTAGCTGGTAGCCCATTCTGTAATAGAGCGGTAAACAAATAAACGTATGAAGCCCTTACTTTATAATGAAGCGGTCTTGGGTGGCGTAGTGAGACCGGGCCCTCATTACTTATGCATTCATCTTTGTTCTCATTGGAACAATAGCCTGGTGCTTCCCTCCCGTGTGGAGCAGCCCAAGAGACGCTCCACTCCTCTGCCGCTTTTCTCATTCAGTGGGATGTCCCGCTGAAAAGAAACAGCCGCGCGGCGCAGGCCTCCTCTGCTCTCACCGACATTCATGGTACATTCAGTTTGCTACTGAGAGGGTCGACCCCCACACGTCTCTTTTAGCACACGTTCAGAGATTGGGTTAAATTGAAATTTAAATCGATGGAAAGTGGTAAAGAAAGCAGTGTGTATAGAAGCCGCTGAGAGTATCTGACATG
Source organism: Epinephelus moara (assembly GCF_006386435.1). Taxonomy (NCBI): domain Eukaryota; kingdom Metazoa; phylum Chordata; class Actinopteri; order Perciformes; family Serranidae; genus Epinephelus; species Epinephelus moara. Next base: position 3,791,022 of record NC_065523.1, on the reverse strand, counting down.
CGTTTTTTTTAAACAGGAAATGCATCACAAATTTCCTAACAGACTTGAAACCACATCAAAAAGTGCATGTACATAAATTTGACAAGGCTGTCTGAAAATAAGATAAGCTCAAATTACCAATACAAGCTATCTGTAGGGAGTATAGTTCAGATACTTCAATAACGGCCCTGGAATGATACTTTCTTTGATACCAATTTTATGAAATACACTTACATCAGTGGGAGGCCTCCACGTTTGGGAAGACAGACAGGACGCTCGGCCTGAATATATATCCCTATATGTATTTTATGTTGGTTCTAAATGATCAACTCTCTAAAATCATAAATTCCTTCTCTTAATTAAAAGAAAACGAATACAGACAGGAAGGTTTCTGTTGACAACTGAAAAAGTATCTCTAGTAGATTCCTGATAACCTGCTTTATGTATTATTCTGAGGGATCTATTCTGAAGTTTAATTATAGGATCTGTATTTGTTTTGTATGCATTTCCCCAAATTTCAGCACAGTAGGACATGTATGGCATTACAAGTAAACAATACAATATATACAAACATTTCGTATTTAACAACAAAAACTCCCTTGTCTTTAATATGACAAATAATTTATGCGTTTAATATGTTCTATGTGTGGCTTCCAATATAGTTAATGACCTATGATCACTCCCCAAAATTTCAACACAATTTAAGTTCAGTTTTATTTCACAATTAGCCCTAATGCCACCAAACACCATAAATTTTGTTTTACTCTAATTTAGTGATAACTTAGTAACAGCAAACCGTTTTTCAACATGATCATGGTCATGATGATGATAAAAAATATAATTTAAATGAGGTATAAATACTTCCAAACATCGAACCTTGTGGAACACTGCAGGTTACTCTCTAAGATGTGATTCAGTATTATTGATTTTTGTAAACTGATACCTGTTATTTAAATAACTTCTTAACCAAAGTTGTGTGACACCATTTATACCATAGCATTCACATTTCTAAAGAAGGCGGGAATAATCAATTGTGTCAAACGCGTTATGTAAATCAGTAAATACGCCTACAGTGTGCTGTTTTTTAATCTACTGCTGTTGCTATGTTTTCTTCAAAGTCCATTGCTAAAGATGTAAATCGATTACTCCTAAACCCATATTGATGGTCACTCAGTAACTCTTTTTCTCAATAAAGCCGTCCAGTCTGTTTACAAATAGTTTTTCAAGTATTTCAGAAAATTTAGGTAGCAGTGACACAGGTCTATATTTTAATATCATATGCTTTTGGCTATTTAATAGATTGTAATCACTTTAATTTTATCAGTAAAAGTACCTGCGAGAAAGGATTTATTACACATAGAAGTAAATGGTTTGAGGACACAGTCAATTACTTCTTTAATAATTGACATATCAATAGTATTATCATCTGTAAATGTTTTATTGTTCTGCTGGAGAACTTGTGAGTGAACAAGTGAGGCAGAGCTGTGTTGTGAGTGTGTGTGGAGAGATGCACACTGGTATGTGCTATAGGCCCGTTTCCACCGCAGGAACTTCGGGGTAATTTTATGGGGCCAGGGCCGCTGATGCGTGTCTCCACCGCAGGAACCACCCCTGAAGGACAGAGTTCCGGAACTTTTACAGGGGCTAAACAAGTCCCTGCCTCGGGGTAGGTACTCAGAACAGTCCCGAAAGACTCCTGGCTAGGGCTTGGGGGTTACTTGGTGCTGATTGGATATACTCAAGGAGGGATGTGACGACAACAGAAAGCAACAAAATAGCCGGCATTTTTAAAACTCAGCAGACGAGGGTTAGCTCGTTCATATAGCTTCCGCCGCCATCTAAAAAAAACCTCACTAAATGGCCCGTGAAAAAAATATTTTTTCCAGCGGATATCTTAGTTACAAAAAAAAATATTTTTTCCAGCGGATATCTTAGTTACAACATGATTGAGCTAGCAGAGTAGTTTTGTGTTTATGTGTGGTATTTATTCAGTTATGGGAAGTCATGATGTCTAGAAAGCATCAGCTAACAGCAGCAGTAAAGCTAACATCAGGACGTCATCTGTTAAAAGCCTCCCGTTGTCGGATACGTCATGAAACTATTCCAGTTAGCTCAATCATGTTGTAACTAAGACATCCGCTGGAAAAAATATTTTTTTCACGGGCCATTTAGTACGTTATTATAGAGCGTCCCTACGTCGCCCCGGTCAAAATGGTCGCGCAACGATTACGTAACATCCAGAGCCCGTAACTTTACAGGAACCTTCCTCGTACTCTGCTCTCTCAGTGGAGACACGGCGGTTGAGAGGGCCGAGCGAGAGGACATTCCTGTAGTAGTTCCTGCCCCCCAAATAGTACCAGGAACTTCTTCAGTGGAAACGGGCCTTATGTAATGCAAGTTGGCCCTATATTGATATAAACAGTGTTTAGAGCCCTATGAAATCCGTTTTATTTTTCTCCAAATTCCGTTTTAATTTTTTCCGAATTCCGTTTTATTCCCCATAAATCCCCAAATTCCGTTTTTAAATTTTTTTGGACTTCTATTTTTGACCATTTACTCTTATTTATCCACCAAATGAGTGTGTTTTTAATGCTAATGAATAAAATACACAAATAGACATAACCTTGCATTTATTTAAACACAAAATTGTGCACACTTTTCTCAGTGCTTCAAGTCAGAAGCAGTTCTTCAATATGCAACATAACATTGCGCTAGTAAGTGCTTTAAGTAAACAAAATTATGCTTATGAGCTTCAAATTGTTTAAAGTAAAAAAATACATGACTGATTTAAAAAAATAAATAAATTAAAATAAAGTGCTCAATAAGCTTCTTCAAGTAGAAAATAGTAATTGCAATTACTATGCAACACTCAGTTACACTTGGCAAAAAGTTACACTCGAGTTTTGCACAGCGCCGACTGGATCTTTGCTCTCAAACCACAAAAAGATGTGATGGCACAACAGTCTCCTTCAGTACATTATTCTATGCTTTCTTTTGATTTTCACATTGGCTAGTCATCCTGTTTAATTTGTCTTCTGATTAAATCGGAACCGTTGAAACAAGTTATAGGAAGCCTCTGCAAGTAATTGGTTGCTGGCAGGCACTCTGTGCTGCAATAAAATGGTTAATCAGCAGTGCCGTGCACTGTAGAGCTGATGCGCTGCTGGTTCTGCTGGCCTGAATAGAATATAATGTCTATAGCCTACTCTTGTGTGTACAGCCTTTATAGACTGAGCTGAGTAGTGATGCGCGGGTTGACCCGTAACCCGCAGGACCCACAAATGGACCTGTGGGTCGGGCAGCAGTGATCGCCTGTTAAATCGGTCTGTAAATGATATTTTGACATTGGCTATTACTGTCATGGTATCCGAAGTAGGCTTGGGCAATTGGACGAATATATCGCCAATCGCCCATCGGCTGAGTCCATCACGGTTGGTTTCATTTTTGGCGATTTTTTGGGCGATTTTTGTCATTTTATTTTGCTAAATTAATGGTCTGTCTCCACAGAATTAAACTCGGTACATATAGTCCATAATAACTATGTAGAGCACAATTCAAAGTGTGTGCGTATTGGAACTGGCAGCTTCACACTGATTTCTGACGAGTCTTTCACAAAACACGTCAGTGATGGTGGAGCTGAAAGTTACGGCCGGGGTCCACCGGCAACGGGAGCGGCGCGACACGTCTGCAGCGCGAGTCCCGTAGCAGCTCGCCCCTGTTAATCAATTACAGCGGCTGCACCGGCAAGGGGAGCGGCACGACAACTCTCTATTTTAGGATGCTCTTCTATTTTTGTCGCACTACGCTCCCCTACGCGACCCTCCAGCAGATAAAAACTACATGAAATAGTGTGCTAAACGAGCACAATGTGTTTTTAAATGAATAAACCATTATCAGAGGTGATATGTGATGATTTTTTTTCATGCATTTACCCATGTTTATCCGTGACATTGTGTAAATGTCCGTGGCAGACATTTGAAAGCGAATAGATGACAAACAGTACAGTAAACTTGTAGATAACTCAAATATATGTAATAACTGGAAAATGCTGTAACTATCATGGCTCAGCAAACGGTAAGACGCTTGACGTGATGCTTACGTTTGCAGCCGGTGGAACCCGGCCGTAAAGTGAATTCATATGCGCATATGGTTAACAATGTTACCAGCCGTGCTAAACACCCTCTCTGATGGCGTGCTTGTTGCCGGTATGCACAGATATTCCCGTGCCATGTTGGACATGAGTGGGCTCGCAAAGCACGCTGCATTTTTTTGCTGTATTCATGTGGTGTCGGGAGATCCGAGTTGCCGAGTTGTTTTTCTGACATGAGGTGGCGTTCATGTCAATTATCCCATTCTGAAAGTCATTTTTCGATTATTTCCGACATCACATGAATGCAACATCCCCCCTCTGTTTTTTTTTCTCTGCCACACACACAACTGCCGAATATATCGGCAACCGCCGGTTGATGGGCTGACGGTGGCCGGTTGGAAATTTTTAACATATCGCCCAACCCTAATCCGAAGGTACTGATGCGTTGAGCAGGTGACAGTCCGCGGTTGTTTTCAAAACACACTTGTGTCACGCACTCCAAAAGAAACTTGTTGAACTTTAAACAATAATGTATTGTACAAAACAGGGGAAAGAAACGTTGACAAAAACGGTTCCATTATTCATATTGAATTCAATAGATAACGAAAAAACAGCTACAAGTTAGAGGGAATAGTGATAAAGTGGTAAAACTTGGCATTGATCCACAGCCTCAGACGGATGCGCTCAAGCATGCCGTGTACACAAGCTCCGTTGGTAGGTTATACTATATTTTCACATTTTTAACAATGCAATTTAAAAGTGTTGATTTTTATTGATAACCTACATTTACCAACAACAATAAGACTACATTTAGCACCAAAAAAAAAAAAATTAAAACAAATAAGTAAATAAAAAAACGAATACCAAATTTTCATAACGAATACCTACCCACTGAAACAAATATTCGAATATCCGAATATTTGGGTACAGCCCTAGCACTAATAAGTGCTTTAAGTACTACACACTTTTGAGCTTTAAACCGTTTCCAGAAAAACATATTACAAGACTAATAAAGTGCCCAATTAGCTTTTTGTTTTTCAGGTAAAGAGAATGCTTCAAAAATAAGGCAAAAGCAGTGAGCAACATTACCTGCAGTGAGAAAAATTATCTGAGATATGAAATTCAAGCAGAAAAATAATAAAGAAAATAAACTTTTTTAAACTTCAACAAGTGATTCACATAGGTCAGACTTGTTTGTCCTTGTGAGCTACTATCTCTATCCATTTAAGTTCCCCACCTAGCAGAGACATCGCCATTGAAATACATGATTGTCAGCCTCTTTGTGTTGAGCTCAGTGAGAGCCTCTCGCTTGTCTGTGAGGAGAGTTTTATATTTGCTGAAGCTCCTCTCGCAGTCAACTGAGCTGACCGGGAAGTAGATGTAGGGCACAGCCACTTCTGCAACTCTTGGGAATCTTGTACTCAGGCCTCTCCAGTAGTTGGCCCGCTCCATTTCAGCCAGCAAAGGATCCCTGGACACAGTGCTGATAGGCGAGCCACTGTTCACTGAGCTCTGCTGATGGGTTAGCCATTGGCTTCAGTGTGGAGTAGGCTTCAGTCTGCTTTTCCATCACTGGAGCCTGCCTGGGATCAAACACCCTGATCAGTTTGAAGACCTCTCTGCAGGGCTCAACAATTACGATTGCCCGGGGCAAGTAAAACTCAAGGTCGGGCATGTAAACTAACAACTCACTTGCCCGATCGGGCAAGTTGCTAAAAATAGTAAAAGTTAATAACTGATAAAATAAATGTATTTTAAAACGTGCTCCTTCGGCTCTGATGCAGCGGCCTCTCTGCCTGAAGTCACAGGCACACGCTGTGTAACAGTGTCCCCCCCACAGACCCCATTGATTGGTTACATGGCACAAGTGAAGCACAGAGCGGCACAGCATATAAGAGGGCTCTGTCTTACCTCTTCATAAACTAAAGTCATTATTTTGCACGACGGACGCTTCATATAATAACATAACAATATACTATTTATGGTGTTATGTCATCGTGTCATTTCTGTCTCTACATGGTCACGCGTTAACAATTCTCCTCTGCTCTGTGTATCGCGCACGGCGGAGTTCTGCCACACACACAGGTGAGCACGCTAGAGCGGCTCGGGCCGCATATTCCTGCCCAAACCTGACCCCGAGCCCGGTGCAGTTTGTCAGCTGACAAAGTTATTGTTATGGACAGTGTGTAAATAACCATCAACAGACTGCTGTTACACACAGACAAACACGCTGCTCGCACAGCAGCGCAGCACGGCACTCTTGATGCTGAGCTTGTGTTGCGTTCAGGCGATGTCACGTAAATAACAACTTCCAGCGCTTAAATAGGTCATAGCACAAAACAGCAGCATGTCAAGTGACTTTTTAATTTTATTATATTCAATATAATTGTATTTTCCTAAACCTTGAGACACCTCATATGTAAGCTAGACAGACATTTCACCTGCTGATTACTGTGCACAAATGTACTGTATGTACTTAGTCCTAAAGAGCCCTTCTGGTGCCAGTAGATATAGTATGTCACATAAGTGAGTACACCCCTCCCATTTTTGGAAATATTTTATTATATCTTGTCATGGGACAACACTATAGAAATGACACTTTGATATAACTTAAAGTAGTCAGTGTACAGCTTGTATAGTAGTATAGATTTACCTTCCTCTGAAAATTACTCAAAACACAGCCATCAACATCTAAACAGCTGGCAACATAAGTGAGTACACCCCACAGTGAACATGTCCAAATTGGGCCTAAAGTGTCAATATTTTCTGTGCCAGCCATTATTATCTAGCACTGCCTTAACCCTTTTGGGCATGGAATTCACCAGAGCTCACAGGTTGCTTCAGGAATCCTCTCCCACTCCTCCATGATGACATCATGGAGCAGATGGATGTGAAGACACCTTGCGCTCCTCCACCTTCATCTTGAAGCACAGGTGAGTTTAGGGCTGGATACATACTTGGCCAGTCCATCACCTTTACCTTCAGCTTCCTCAGCAAGGCAGTTGTCATCTACTAGGTGTGTTTTGGGTCATTATCATATTGGAAAATTTGATAATGAAAACTTGCAGCCCAGTTTCTGAAGAGGGGCAATCATGCTCTGCTTGGAATTCATGTTTCCCTAATGAACCGAGCTCAACTGTCCCTTGCCTACAGTCAAGTATAGTGGTGGCAGCATCATGGTTAGGGGCTGCATGAGTGCTGCCGGCTCTGGGGAGCTCGGTTCATTTAGGGAAACATGAATTCCAAGCTGCAGTGCAGTTTTCCAACATGATAATGACCCAAAACACACCTAGAAGATGACAACTGCCTTGCTGAGGAAGCTGAAGGTGATGGACTGGCCAAGTATGTATCCAGCCCTAAACTCACCTGTGCACCTGTGGGCCATCCTCAAGATGAAGGTGGGGTAGCGCAAGGTGTCTTCACATCCATCTGCTCCATGATGTCATCATGGAG
>NC_065523.1:3757031-3782421 GCF_006386435.1 Epinephelus moara | reverse complement strand
TTCAGATCATCAAACAAATTTAAACATTTGTCAAAGATAACACAAGTAAACACAAAATGCAGTTTTTAAATGAAGGGTTTTATTAATGAGGAAGAAAAAAATCCAAAGCTACATGGCCCTGTGTGAAAAAGTGTTTGCCCCCTAAACCTAATAACTGGTTGGGCCACCCTTAGCAGCAACTACTGCTACAACTACATGGCTGCAGTGGCTGGCTTCTTTCCCAGAGGATGCATCTCCCTTAATCTGAAGTGCCCGGCTTCAATGCTTTGTTTTAACAAGGCACTTGAATGTTAACATCTCCTGAGGGCCCTCGTCACATTTTGACAGTAAAAGTAAAATTCAAGCAGCATTTGGCACACTGTTTTTTTGTCAGTTTTGTTAGGTTTTTGTTTGTTTGTTTGTTTTGTTCTATTTAAAATTTAAGTGGCTGTATGCAAGCGTGTTTGATGTTGTCCTAACATTTTCTTTCTAGGAGAGGAGGCAAGTGTGTTCAAGTGTTCGGTTTCCAGGGAGACGGAGTGCAGCCGCGTGGGGAAGCAGTCATTCATCATCACACTAGGCTGCAACAGCGTTCTGCTGCAGTTCTCCTCGCCTGCAGGTACACACAAATACCCTAACACATTATAGGGTTGTCAAAAGTATCGATACTCTGAAAAGTATCGATACTCAAACGCTGTCTCTGGATACAATACTAATTTACAAAAGTATCGATACTAACAGTGCACGCCACCTCAGCGCCTGTCGGGTGCGCGCAACGGATCCAACGGACACGCGCTGTGCAGGCAGTGTCTGGCAGGCACAGAGCCCTCGCTGCAACCCGGCTTGTTGTCATCGCTGTGCATGCATGCACACATTTCTGTTGCTGTAATATGGCCAGCGCGGCTGCAGAAGGATCAGAGCAGCCAGTTTTGGTCAAAAATGATAAAGGAAAAAGCGCTCTTTGGAAATATTTAGTGAAGTGAACACAGCACGCTGCAGACGGCAGGTACAGCCCCTCCCCTCGCTAGCAGCTGAGCAGCTGGTGTCGCCAGCATCAAACTAAAATATAACTTCTAACGTTAATGTGGGAGCTAAGCAGAAAACTTTATCAGTCATGCCCGTCTGTAACATTAATAGACAATGTTAGTTTAACAGGACAACACAATTATGTGTGTCTGAAAAGTTATGTTAACTGTAAAGTCACAGATTGAAGCTGAAAAAACGTTTGGTTTCTCCCGTAACCCCTGGTTCTCTGATCACATAGTGAGGTAGAAACAGGAGCATCCTGAGCCTAAACTACCAACTCTATTTGATCAGCAACGAAAATATGGTGCCAATTCACCAGAAGCACAGAAAATAAACAGGGCTGTAGATAAATACATTTGTATGGACAGATCTTGTTTCTGGTTGTTATTTATTTTGGGGGGATTTTTTGTTGTTATCATTGATGTTACTGTTCTGATCTTTATTTAAAAAATGACATGCCTCTTAATTTTTTGCTGCTGTATCGAAAATGGTATCAAGTATTGAATATTTTCCTGGGTATCGATATCGAGTTTGAAATTTTAGTATCGTGACAACCCTAACACATTAACACCTACAGTCAGTGCCCATGAAGGAACTGCCTGTACAGGGCTGTACGTTAACTTTTTTAGCCCATAGCACTGGTGCAACAGAGGTTGATAATTTTGTAGCACAGGCCAGAAAGTTTGTAGCACCTGTCACGATAACAAATTTTGCTGGGTGATTAATTGCGTCAGAAATTATTGCGATAAGCGATAATATTGCGCAGTATTGTGCTTTTAAGACCATTTTTATTATTGTTGTAATTTTGCTGTTCTTAGACCATTTATTAAACTTATGTAATGATAATAAAGGCATATTGATACAAGTACACCCTTTTAAAGAGAAATAAACATTTATTTCAAGAATAAACAAGAATATTCACAAATGCAAAAAAAGAAAAATAGACCGTCAGTCTCTCACTCTCAGGTGTGCAGTTAAGTTGGTCATATTTGCTCTTTTTGTTGAGATGGTTTTAGAACAAACCCGGTATACCAGCTCGTCCAAATTACTGGGCTCCCCTCTGTCATTTGGTTTAAATCCAAAACACTCCCACACAGGGGTCATGGCATTTGGTTTAGGAACAAGTTCCCTGTCTTTCTCTTACGCTCAACTCTCTGTTTTCTCCTCCGCCTCGTCTCCCCCTCATGAAGATCGCACTGTGTGTGTGTGTAGCCCATAGCCCCGCCTCCCCCACAGAGACAAAGACACTCGATGACAAGAGCTTTCCCTCACCTCACCTGGCTGTCAGACAATGCACGGCAGTGAACGCTCTTGTTGTCTAGTGAAAAAACAGACCACAAACAAGCGGCTCTCAAGCAGTCTGTTGCACGCGTGCTACTAGGCAAATAAATTCATCACACAATAATTTTTTTCCATCGCAACATATGTGTCGCACTGTACAGCCCTGCTACACATGTATAATACACAGGAAAGTGCTCGTGCAACTGTCAGTGGTTTTCCTTTACAAATAAATACTCACAGTAGTAATAATAATAATGCTGTACTTAAGTAACACACTCACACTGCATGTATGAGCAGAAACATGGTCCGCCGTGATTTCTTTCTAAAAACATTCTAAATGTTAAAGGACTATGAACTGTGGAGTCAAACAGTTTTTATTTTTTTTATTTATTTTTTTTTAACCATTGCTGTGTAAAGGATTTTTCTCAGTGACATATTGGACCCATCCTTATAACCCCTTCCCTACTATATGAAAACTTATGTTAGATTACATAGTTTCAGTTCATCCCGTGTGAGCGGCAATCTCCCTAAGTTCTGCAAGCTCTCTTTGCTTTTTCAGTCTAATAAATACAAAAATAAACAGTCTTGCAGCCTGAAAGGGCGACTCAGCCCACTAGCAGTTATGTCCATTGCCAATCCAACGTCAACCCTAAAATATTATGACTGTAGAATTAAAGTTAAACTTTGCACTAAATATGTCAGCACTCGTGCTCAAATGTGCCCGAGTTCGTGTCGTTTGGGTCACATGTGAGCTCTAGTTTTAGAGTTGTTAAGGTCATATTGTGAGTCATTGACCCTCCTGGCCATCATGTTAGTCGTTAGGGTCAGGTGGGACCAGGGGTAAATGGGTGTGAAGTCGTCTGGGAAGGGATCCCAAGACTGCATTGTAGGTGGGTGATAAGTGGTGTTGTAGGCAACCCCCTCTGTTTAACGATGGTTGTTCCAGTTTGATGTGGATGGCTTCTTTTATGCCTCTTTCAAACCATCTTTCTTCCCTGGACAAGATGTGCACATTGCTGTCCTCAAAAGAGTGTCCCTTCTCCTTTTAGATATAAATGGACAGCTGAGTCTGGACCTGAGGAGCTGGCTCTCCTGTGCTGTGCTAGGGCTGCTCGATTATGGAAAAAATCATAATCACGATTATTTTGGTCAAAATTGAAGTCACGATTATGCGGCGCACGTGATGACTTACATTGTTTATACAACGGCATGTCATTTCTGTTTCTACATGGGCGCAATTCTCCTCTGCTCTCTGTATCGGGCACGGTGGAGTTCGGCCCCAGTGCGCACACACACAGACACGTACACACAGACACATGTGCACACACACAGACAGGTGTGCGCACACACACACTGCCCTCCCTCTGCCATTTTCCGCTCGCTGTTTTTGAAATCTTCTGTGATCACCTGCCCCTCGCCTTATTCGTAGTTCACCTACTTGACTGGCTCGTGGAGTGAATAGAGGAGAGGAGGGGAGGGGCAGTATTGCGCATGTGCGGCTTCCGTAGAAGTCAAAATAACAGCTCCAGGCGACGGTGACCAAAAATCGTGTACACTCGATTTCAGTAATTTTGAAATCGTTTGACCTCAAAATCGTAATCGCGATCACCAGACAATTAATTGCACAGCTTTATGCTGTGCCATGCGCTTGTGGAGTTTTTGTTAACTTTCCCCAATTATTGCTCTGAAAATTAGAGCCCACATGTGACCCTAACGACTCTGCAAGGGTTCACACCAGGGGCGATTGCTCTGAGACAACAAGGGAGGCTGAACTTCCCCTAAAATTTCAGAGAAGAAATGGTCAAATACGCACAATTGAATTAAGATTAAAATAAGAATTTACTTTGCATTAAACGTGCGCTAGGATGCATTTAATATCATTACTATGATGTTCAAACATCAGCTGTTTATCACCAGCTTTCAAACGCGACCTCCCTGTCATACATTCTCGTGTCAGCACGGTGGATGTGGAGCCTCCAAGCATTCCTATGAGACAGCACTGAGCAGGTTTTTTTTTCATGCAGCAAAGCGAGACGGCCATTGGCTAAATGTGACAAAATCGTCACTTCCAGGGTGGCTCAGCTTCCCTGGGACCTAATGGAGCGGTAGGCGGGAGAGGACACTCGGTGTCTGCATGATGATTGGAGGAATTGTCTAAAAGGCACAACCCCTTTGTGATTGACAGCGCTTTTGAAATACACACTGGCATCGTTGCATTTCGAGCTCAGTCCCATGCGGATATTTGCGAGTGTAGTCTTCTGACAGAGTGCTGCCCCGAGTTCCTTATTTCCATAAGCCATATAGCTCGTTTTCACCGTTTTAAACCCATCTGAAAGTCTTTGAGGTGTGTTTTGCTGTGATTCTATTGCTATGGTGTTTTACTGTGGCTTCAATTAAATGTTCCTTTTGTAAGTTACTGCCTCGCTACAATATGACAAATTTTATGATGTAAACTTAAAGTGAGCTTCCCCTGTTTGAAAGACCAGCAGCCGCCCCTGGTTCACACCCACACAGGGTTTAAAGCCTACTAGGGCTGCAACAATTCCTCGAGTAACTCGAGTAACTCGAGTACCTTGATTACAAAAAATGATAGAGGAATTTTCCATGCCTCGAAGCCTCGTCTAATTAAATTTAAAGTTCACGTCTCGCACGGACTCTTTTAGTGTGACACAACGTGCTTACGTCACAGCAAGGCGAGGCGGAAGAAGATGGAAGCGGTCTTTTGGAAATGTTTTGCTACGAGCCGACAGAATGACAGACGCCGGGACTGCAATAAATAAATGTCAGTTTTTCTTAAAAAGGAAACAAATTGGTTGTTATTATTAAGTGATCTGTCTTATTTTCTATTGTGTATTTATAATTGCAGGGCAGGAATTATACCACGGCCAAACGGCCAGTGCCGTGGATACCCCGGAGTGTGGCCGTAATGCCCCTCCTACCCATACGGCCAGAGTAGCATGCCCTGTTTTGTTTGTCAGTTTGTGCCTCCTACAGATCTGCTGGTAAAGTTAACTTAGCGTTAGCAAGCGTGATAAAAGACGGCAGAGAGGTGACTTTGTACAAATAAACCAAAGATTTATTAATTTTCTGTAGCAGTAAACACATGGGCCGATAACAAATGTGTTAACTAACTATGCTAAAGATTTACAAGCTATTCAGGGCTGCCGACGATAACGTTAACATGACAAACAGCAAGGCTACAGCTAACACGTTAATGTACTGACACTCCTCAGACAGACACACACACACACACACACACATATATACCGGACAGCCTCTCAGTCCTTAGCCGCTAACGTTAGCTCATGTACAACACAAGTACCACACAGAAACTTTTACAAATGGTCATAATGTGCTTCTAGTGACTGTCAAATCGCCAGCAAAAGTTGTTTACACTGCGGGCACAGAGAGCAGCTACCTGCTCTCATGGGACAAAGATCCTCTGAGAAGAAAGATGGTTCACTCTGCTCTGCCGCCAGGAACAAACTGGGAGGCAAAGATCCGCTCTGAGGAAGAGGGTTCACTTTGCTGCAGGGTTCACCGAAACGTTTTTTTTTTTTTTTTGTTCCCCCTTTTAATAAATTGAACACACATTAAAGAACATACAAGATCCTGTAGAGAATTGATACATATAATACAATACAATAAACATTGTCTAATTAAATGAAGGAAGAGGATTTTTTTAAAGTCAAATAAAATATTGGGGATTTATGTAAAAATATACATAGAGACATATAAATAATTATATAATTAAAGATATGTAGCACATATTGTTATTGCGCCATTGGTTTTGGCCTTGGTGCCCTACATTTTGGCCGTGATGCCCCAATAAATTTGTATTTATCAAAGGCCAAAGTGGCCTTGCCCTAAAAATGACTTAAAGAAGCAACAGATAGGATTCGTTTGGTTTTTTTTTTAGCTTGGCGCCACCTAGCGTCAGCAGTGTTGCTCGCACTGTCGCAACAACCAAATTGACCATGGGGATCAGAGATAATCAATAAAATGTAGGCTATATATATATATATATATATCACTGTCCGAGGGCTGCTGTAGAATAGCAACGAGGATGTCAGCCGACCAACACTTGCTACCCGGTTCCTGGTTGCGGCGATTTGCGATGCTGGCCAGCTAGGAATGAACTAGCAACCAGTACAGTACAGTCCTCTCTCGTCTAGCTAACATTTAGCCGTGTTACTTACTGATCCATTAGAAAGAAAGCTAGCTGGACATCGGTTTTGAAGCCTCTTTGGTCACGGAGCTCCCTCCATCTCTTCAACGCCTGACTGAGGTTTACTCTTGTTTTTCCTCTTCTTTTATCACTCTCCTTTTTGTGCATCCTCGCCTCTTCAGACAGATTAGCTCGTTTTCTTTTGGGAGGCCGTTTTTCACTTGTCTCCAAACTTTGTCCGTCTGCCATTGTGCTCCTGACTCAACCATAACTACTCATGCCCCGGCCAGTTCCTCATAAGGACCAGCTCCAGTCCCTGATTGGCTGACCGACCAGTTTGGCAATACATGACGCATTTTTCCGCGAAAATTCGTCCCCGGTGGCAGAAGCTTATTGCAAAGATTGCAAAGCCATTAAGTAACCTATGTAAACGCTGATAGTCTGATTTTACTTTGTATACTACCCTGTGCAACCCACATTATTTTCATAATGATATATATAGGCAAAATGCTGCCTGTTGCTTCTTTAATTCCAGGCCTGTAATTGGGCTTTAATTAAGCAAAAGTATGTTTTATCCGATCACTCGATTAATCGATGAAATATTCGATAGAATACTCAATTACCAAAATATTCGATAGCTGCAGCCCTAAAGCCTACAACTACGTACCAGTCATTTAGAACTGAAGAAGCTTCTTGGATGCAAGGCGAAACGTCTTCAAGAATCCCAAGCAAGTCCAGTTGCCTCCGATATAGCACTTATGATTACCATGACCTGGATGACTGAGAATCTTCATGGATAATTTGTCTTCAATTTAGCAAATACTGATTTATTTTTTAACAAATATTGATCTAACTTAGCATTTTCTAAAACTAGTCCATACCCAGGGATGTGTTATGTATAGAGGAATAAGAAATCAAAAACAGTATATTAGAGGAGATGCAAAATCAGAGCACTGTAAATGCACTGTGTAATAAATATTAATGTAAGACAAACAATGCACACTATATTTCGAAACATGCTTTATGGCAAAATACATGGAGCATAGTTTTGGCTGACGGCACGGAGGCACGCGCGTGCGCGGGGCCGTGCACGGGCACACAGGTACACACATACACACGCAACACGGAGAAAGAATGAAAGAAACAGTGCAAAGTGCACAGCGCAATGTTTACTTTGTAATGTTTGTAGGCTAATGTCAGTAAAGTGAAAATACGTAATGGCTGGCTCGCGTACACAGACGCGCGTACACAGACACAGACACGCGTACACAGACACAGACGCATGTTCGTTCAGTAAAATAATTACCTTAGTCTTCAGCAAGTGTTGGTGCTTGAAATTGCATGTCCCAAGTGGTCTCCGCGCATGTGCAGCTCGCGCTGCTAATGGTGCTCACAGTATGAATGGGTAGTGGAAACGCAAATATAAACAGTAGAAATGTAGGAAAAATGCAAAAACAGCATCGTGGCTGTCTGCACATGACCAAGATGAAAGCCTATGTGCAAGTTCAGAGAAATAGGTCAAAGCAGTGAGGAGGAAAACGGATGATGACAAAAGGAAGGATGGAGGGACAGAGGTTTCTCCATTTAATAGTAGGATGTTCTTTGCAGAGAATTCCCAGTAGGCGCTCCAGCCGGTGCGCTACAGAGTGACGTTCATTTACTGGAGGCATTTTATATTTGGACGATTTTTGGAGACTATGGCCGCCATAGTCTCGTCAATGTATGGGAAACACTGACATCTGTACAGATGTGAAGCCCTGACTATATCTGACTGATCTTTAATGAAAGCTGTTGTCTTGTATTTTTTTCCTCTGAAAATATTAACTTCATAGTCGGACACAATTTATTTAGCCTCTGTAGGTCTGCTCAGCTGCTCTGCAGCAGCAAACTGATATGATGCTGATTTACATTTACATGACAGTTCATGTCAAATGGAGGTTGAACCATGAACCAAAATTACAGGAAGCCTGTAAAGTATTTTAATAAATGAATCCATCATAACTGAAACAATTGGAGACTGAGAACAAACTGACATGAGTCTGATAATATTTTAATGATTGTAATATATGTAAGTAATGCCTGCTTTATTGAGTTATAGTCCTGTCCTTATTTACACACATTTGTTTTTAAATGCTGTAGCCTGTTATATAGAGATGTATTAATACATTTTTGTTCAGTCACCAAAAAAGGCTAAACATATGATGTATATCTTGTTATCTGCAGGAACAGATGAGTAGGCACTGTTCATCAACTTATATGACATATATATGAATATGACAACAGCGATAGTTGACCGTTTCCACGGTAATGAGTAGAAAAGTCTTGAGGGCTGTCTATCAGCCGCTTGCACTTACTGTCCTCACAGACTTTACGTGATGACAGCAAAGACGTCACACTACATAGAACTGAAGTCCATGAGGGCTCAGTCTGCAAATCTAGAGGGTGGACATTTGGATTCAGCCTCCGACTTGACCGCAGCTTGCTGTCACTGCCTCCTCCTGCAGCCGCCTGCTCTCGTCCACTTTCTAGGCCAGGCGCAGTTAATCTCGAACGAGCCTACTGATGAGTGTAGATGATGTTATCCTCACGGTTAATTCACTTTCCTCCTTTCACACACTGGCCTACACTGGCGGACTCACTCCCTTGTTTGACAACATAAAAAAAAAAACGCCTACATATTTGCTGGTCGCACACGAACGAGTAGTTGTAGAAAATACTCGCACTGATTCCAAAAATGGTTGCAAAATGCCACCATTTGGTCGCCGTCTGGAGCTCTGTAAGGCATAATTTATTGTTTTAAACAATTTTTTAGACATGGCAGTGGCCACTCTCTAATGAAGCACAGCTGTTCTCACTCCCCTTATTGACCTTCACCAAGGGCAAGAGGCTGCAAGCTCGAATCCGTACGTCCCACAAAAACTGTAGACAAGACAAACTGCGACCCCTGTAGCAGAAAGATGAAAAGGAAGAAATGTTGTGAATTTTATATCATTGTGTTAAATAAAGACAGATATGACCTCTCGCGTTTTACATATAAAGAGCGCAAAAACGGATAAACATGAATAAACGAACAAACATGTCTTTGACTGGTGTGCACACATGAAGAACAAGAGTTAGGAAACTAAATACAAACATATACTTTTTTGAAAGAACTCCCAAGTATGTTCTCTAATCATTAAATAATCGGATGGACCTGTTTTCGATGCCTTAGTCAGGCAGATACGAGTGCAGAGTGTCACTGATATCCTCTATAAGCCAATATATTATGTTTTATAATGTGGTGTTTCATGGCTTTTAATTCTTTTTATTGCTATGAATGAAATGTGTTGTGTGCCATTGTAAAGCACTGTGTCACTGTTAGAATAAATGTAAACAAATAACGTGTATAATCATCATTATTAATATTTATCTCATGTGTTCGTTGGCCAAAATTGGCCAATTACAATCAGGGAATTCCTTTTCCCATGCAATCAATCAGCTGATGGGTGGGTATAAAAAGCAGCCATCACAGTGCATAAAGACGCATGATGGCTTACTTGACACTGTTAGAGGATGTGGTAGATGGGAGTCTCCGGAGGGAGCTGATCTTCAGGGACCAGCAAGACCTACTGGCCAACAATGATGAGTGGCTTATGAGCCAGTTCCAACTGCTACGTGCAGTGCTGCTGGATCTCTGCGCTGCGTTGGGCCTGGCGTTACAAAGAAGTACAAAGCAGGAGCAAAGCTGTGCCAGTGCTGTGCTGTACAATGTGGCACACCTGAAAAACATGCCACTACTACTTGACACAGATGCTGGCACTGACCTCGACCTCTGCCCCCAGGCATTTGAGCCAAATGCTGCTGCGCGCCAGCGTCTGGGTGTGATGCATCTTTTGTGAAAACAAGACGTATTTTAAGAAATCATTTGAGTCAAGACAATCACATTGTTTGTCAAACAGCTATGGCAATGTTTTCCCCCATTTAGAGTGTTTATTTCAGTCTCTGAAACTGTCTGACAGTCGGCTCAAAACTTCCCTCGGTTTTCTGTCTGAATAAATCACCGTAAACAGCCTTAAGGCCTTAATATCGGACCACTTCTTCTTGACCTCTGAAACAGTCTGACCTTTAGTCACCTTCCCTGTGCACAGTTTTAGAAATGAGGCCCCTGGTCTGGTAGGAGCCAGCTAGCTAGTGGTGCAGCTCATTTGGCCATTACCGCTAGTAATGCTGTCAGGGCCCAACAGTGTTGCTGTGGAAACATTGTGCCCACCCTCTGGTCTCCCCCTAGCTCGCCCTGGTGAGTAAGCTGCTTGGTTTTGAGCCGTAAAACCTCTTTACCATTGTTGACTACGTCATAATTTTTAGCTCCGTTACCACCGTCAGTGCCTGTGTCCACCAAAGCATTTTTTCTGAGGCTGGAGTATTTTAAGAACAATTTTGCAATGGGAATACTGCATATTTAAGCTGCGCTACAAATGCCGGCAGCACACTGAGGTGCTGGATCTTTTTTCTAAGTGCTAAGCACTGAAAAATATTCAACTCTGGGGGAAAAAAACGCTGCGCTCATCACGATCACTTTGGTCTGTTCTGTTACAGTCGAGGAGGAACATATACTATGAAGACCATCTGACACATCTTGCATGTACAGATGCTGAACAACAACAATAATGGAGGAGAAATCAGTTAAATTATTATTATTAATATTATTGTTATGTTTACTGTCATGAACCCGCACAGACCGGCCGATCCATCCTCTACTGCCCCTTCAGCCTTTCTCGCATCCAAAGCAAGTACTCTACCTTGTGCTGTCATTTACTTCAGTGGATATTCCATAACATAGCAATCAAAGCGTCTCAGCTCAAAACAAAACAAAACAAACGCAGTGCCTCCAAAGTGCTCTGAAACGCTTTCAGCTGGGCGTTTCCTGAGGAGCGCCAGGTGCCTAATATACAAAGACTTGTGTGGATTTCCTACTGAAACATGGCGTACGCTTAAATCCAGAAAAGGTCGTACACACAAAAACATCCAGATGTATGAATCTGTGCATACGCATGAATCCAAGTACATTTCCTTTGTCCATCCCAATCAACGTGGAATTGAGTGCACATGTTGGAGTACCCGACCCCTCCCTGTCCACGCCCCCATCTAAATATGCAAATCATATTTAAATGAGCCCTGCACCTGAGATTCCTCTCTCTGCACGATCAGAAAACTAAAACAAAAGAATGAGTTAGACGGGAAAAAAGAAAAACTTCACAGAATGCGAAGTGGAGACACTACTCACCGAAGTGGAGGCATGCAAAAATATACTTTTAGGCACGCTGTCCTCCGGCATCAATACTAAATGCAAGAGGAGTGAGTGGTGAGAGTGTGTGTGATGCTGTGGGGTCGGAAAAGTGTACACACACAGAATTTAAAAAGAAGTGGTCCGACATTAAGGTGGACATGAAGTGGAGGACGGCTGCCCACCGCCACAGTGTGGCCAAAACAGGCGGGGGGACAGGAGAAGAGGAGCTCACCCTGTTTGAACAGAGAGTCGCCTGGGGTCAATTGAAAGCAGACAAATAATTATGTGAACTGGATTTACAGTTTCCATTTGTTAATTTTATACACCACTTACATGGATTACACACTACTGTTGTAAATGAATGCAGAAGTGCGCCAGGGAAAAAGTGAGGCTGATTAAGAAATGTCACACTTAACACACGGGTTTATCAACATGAATACTTTACACACAGAGACAATCACGGGCTTGTTAGAAAGCTCTGAAGCTGTAGTTTAACCAGCAAAAAAACAGCAAGTCACTAACTTTAACCATTGACTTGTACTGATGCTGTGAATATTTGGGGGCGCACATGTTCAGTGCGCATTAGGGGGATTCATATTAGGACAATTAAACAAATAAATTATTTACTCACCAAGAAGCCACCCATCGCAATGAGTGTGCAGTCGATATCTCCGATTACATTAGGAAAACCGGCTCTTGCTGCAAATTGCACTCCCGATCGGTCAGCCAGCTCCCTCTGGAATGCCCCTGTTGCTAGGAACCCCAGTGTGGTCATCTGTATGGATACAGGCAGCGCATGGCTCCTCGCCGTGTCGCGCTCCAAGGCCGGCTGCAGCTCTGCGCACAGTTCCAGGAGGATTGCCCTCGGGAACCTAAAGTAGCTGATGAGCCAGTTGTCATCATGTGCCAGTGCCATCTGTCTCGGATCACATGCTCTCTTCGTATTGCACCATTTACAATGTCTTAATACTGCGAAAGCAGCTGTTGTTGTTAACGGTATTTTCTGCACCACTTTGCACATACTTTTATATCCACTCATCTAATTGCAGACACTTGGGTGTGTTCATTGTTCATGTGTCTCTGATGTGCACATCACTCTGAGGACTAATTGTTTTCCCATTTATTTATTTTAACAGTTTCCCAGCATCACCTCTATGTGTCGCCAAAGGATCAACAGCTGTAGAAACGTGTGTACGCCAGCCAAGAAGTTGGCGTGAGGCAACGCACATTTCCACGGTCATTTCACTCTTGTTACATCTGAACTTTGCCGTGGAAAAGGACGTACACCACGTTTTTTGTTCGTACGCACCCTTTGAACATGAGGCCCTTGGTGTTTTCAGCTGGGATAAAAAATGGACATGGGGCCTTGGCAGTGTCAACATAACTAGTGGTGCTAATATAGCAAACAATGGTCAAATGGTTTTGTGGTTCGAAATGAAGCTGCTTATTCACCGAGGCGACCACGGGGGGGACCAGAGGTTTGGCACAGTGTTTCCTCAGCAACGCGTCCCGGCGTTACCAGCTGTAATTGCCAGATGAGTGGCGCCACTAGCTAGCTCCTATCAACCCAGGGGCCTGTTGTTCGAAACCTAGATAAGGGATTAAGCCGGGATATGTTGGTTATCCTGGCTTAACTTAGCATTGATTCAGTTGTTCGAAAGCAGAGGCACATATGTTGCCATGGAGATTTATTCTGTGCACTTAGCCTGGTCCCGACCAGGCTAACAATCAGGCTTAGTTTAGCCTGGTGCCTTATCTGTCCAGTCAGCTGTCACTGTGATCGGAAATCAATGTGTTTTACCGTCATTTCATGTTCTTATGTACGTATTTGCCTCATTTTTGAACAAAATACATTAAGCCTACAATAATAAAAAAACATTTAAAACATTTTTGTCATAGCCCAAACATACTTTGACATGCACATATCCTTACCAGTAAAAGGATTAATTGTTGGAATAAACATACAAGTAGGTGTATTTGGCATTAACACAATTAGTGGTTATTAGGTATCATAACTGTATGACCTTCCCAAATTATATTCCCAGTTAACTGGATCAATAACTTGAGTCAATGAATGAAAACATGAAGTTGAAAACACAATATTCTTTGACCTCATTTTATTTAAATGAAAAATACTGTAATCAGTCACTGTCTGCTTGGAGCTGTGGAGAGAGAGAGAGAAATAATATTGATTAATACATTGCATCACAGTCATGCTTACAGTGTGCATTAAAGTTACTTACTTCTTTCTGTAGTTTCTTAATTTCCAAGTCCAGTTTCCTTAAGGTCTTTCTTTTGTCTGTCAAGCTCCATGTCCTGCAGCTTCCTCTTTTCACACTGGAGCTTGACATCTGCCAGTGCTCTCTGCTCCCTCAGATGACTTGCTTTTATCTTAAGTGATTTATACTCTTTATAAAAACAAAACATGAATACAATCCTGATATAAGCAGCTATTTAATGAAACTGCAAAAAGCAGCTATTTTCAACAACCCTGCTATGAGCAGCTATTTAATAAGAACTGCAAAAAGGCAACTATTTTAAGGCAGCTATTTTAACAAAACACCTTATTAAGGCAACTATTTTAAAGAGTAACTAAACCCTAAAACCATTTTTTTCAGCTGATAATCATTGTTTCTGGTTGTATAGTAGTGTTACTGACTGATCCTGCTCAAAATCTTGACAGTTTAGTGCAAACTGTTGAAAATCTACATTTTATTTTAAAAATGTGGTATGGAGTGCCCTCTACAGCTTGAAACCTGGTTACTACACTTGAATTTACATTACATTACATTGGAGGCGAATGATTCTTTTTCGAGGCGAATGACGTCACTAACCGTCCACACTAAAGCCTGCCCTCCTCCCTTTACTCCTCCCCTTACTATAAAACCATTCTGTCCGCAGAGAGAGCCGAGCCTCAGGGGGGGATGTATGTGCGGCCGGGCCGCAAGGGAGGGAGGGGTGGATGGATGCGGTGGGCTGCTGCTCTGAGCCCAGGCTCCCAGAGAGGGAGAAATAGAACCGGCCGCCTTCCCTTCTGCCCATGTGACACAGTTAGGGGCGGTTTTCCAAGCCACCATCGGCACAATGAAAATAAGTCGAAGTGTGGAGCGAGGAGAGGGACCTCTCTCCCCGCAGCGAGGGACAATCTTAACTCCGCCCCCTTCCTCAGCCGCTCGCCTGTCTCACCCCCCAATGGTTGATTAATGAATGAATAAAATTATTGATTTCATGTACAGTATACTGGAATAATGTACCTTGTATGAAGAGGGCGGTTTCCCCCCCTCCATCCTCCATCATCGCCCTGCTCGGTTCTGATCCAGGGCGAGCTCTTCTGCTGGTGTGAAATCAGCAGTTGCTTAACTTCCACTTCTCACCTTTTAAGGTGAAGTGTACAACTGTTAATTTGTGGAAAGAACTTTAATTGTAATTATTATATTTTTAGATTACTTACGCAGTCAGTCGGTCTGCAATTGTTTGCCACGCACTCTCTCTCTGCTTTATTATGGCTGCAGTGTTTCCTTTCTTCGTGATTATATGTTTTACCTCTTCATAAGTGTCCATGATGAGACGCTGCTCACTGGGTGAGAAGTATGCGGCACGCGTCCTCTCCATTGCTGCATCGTTGAATCTGTGATCGATCTCGGGGTCTATTTAAGAAAGCCGTGGACGCGCACTCACCTGAATAAGTTACACCTGGCTTGACAAAGCCGCGCCACCTCAGCCTGGCTTGGTGTTCGAACAACCAATTAAGCCAGGATGGACTTAGGGGAATTTGTCCAGCCTCGCTTTTCCACTTATCCTGGATTGGTTAATTCTGCTTTCGAACAACAGGCCCCTGGTGGCACTCAGTGTGGAGCAGGCAAGAAACCAGTGGAGACCAACAGTGGGCAGATAACATGTTTCCATACTCTAACGTGGCTGTCAGCAAAGCAGTTAACATTAACAACACAAATTTCATCAACTCTAAATGGACAGCCCTAACAGCCCTAAAGCTTGCTGAGTCTGTGGAGTGCTGGACTAAAAGGAAGGCCTTGTCTTTCACATCTTTTCCTTTCTTAGTTACCGGTTAATGGGTGCTGGAAAAATTAACCGAAATTGACATCCCTTCTAGTGACAGCCCTTTATGTATGTATTGTTGTATAATGTAGAGTCCAGTGGAAAGTTTGACCTATAATAGTTCATGTTTGTGTGTTTATGTTCCACCTCAGATTTTCAGTCGTTTTATAATCTGCTGAAGAATAGTCGTGGTCATGTCAGTGAGCGCTCAGTCTTCAGTGAAAGGACAGAGGACTCCTCTGCTGTTCAGTACTTCCAGGTGAGAGGAACACACACACACACACACACACACACACACACACACACACACACACTCTTCACCCAGCTCTCAAAAAAGCTTGTTGTAATGATGGAAGTATAAAGAGTTGACTTCAGGCTCCTGTTTTATTTTTTTCATATAGTGCCTTAATAATGCCCCCCATGATGACTTTGTTCATGGCTGACTATCGACAGTTTCACAACTGTCATTAAGAATAGAAATGTCTAAAAAGTTAAGTTTTGGAAACTTTTGCATTATTTTTCTATTTTAAAAAGAGTATGAGTATGTTATAAAGTCCAGCTCGTACAGATACGCTCTACAAATTACATGTCCTGTGTTCTCATCTGAAATGAAAAAATAAATTTGATGTTGGTCTCATAAAGATGTTCCCTGTCTGTGCATACCATTTAGAGCTTTATAATTAATCATTAAAAGATTGCAGTCTTGATTCAGGCATGTCCCGATGTCATTAGTGAGGGACGTCCATTCTGCCGTCTTTGCTTTGGAGTAGGGCAGACACCAGACCCAGCCATCACAGTGGGGCCCGACGCACTTTTATAGCAGTGGCGTGGCACAGGGGCGCCAGAGCTTTCCCAACTCAATGTGTGGGCCTTTTATGTATTTATTCATTTATTTTTCCATTATTATACTTTTTCCCTCCTTCTTCTTCTTTCCCCTTTTCTCTTTGTAAATGGTTGAGGCTAGGATCTTGGTGGGCTACCCCCAGATCCTCAGGAGGTGGTTTGCCCATCCTATTCATTCATCCCTATTACCATCCTATTGTTTTGTTGTTATTGTTGTTATTGCCAATCGGCATGGGGGAGACTAGCATCCATTGGCCATGCAGTGCCAGCCGCACCACCAGGCAACCCCTGCGAATGGCTGGGCCCAGGGCCACACCCACACACTAGAGGGTTTTGTGTGTCTGTGTCTGTGTATGTGAGAGAGTGGAGAGAGAAAGGGAAAAAAAAAATAGTAATAATAAATACATAAATAAAATATTAGTTATAAAAAAAAACTTTAAAAAAACAAAAAAAAAAAACAGTTTAAATTAAAGCTTTGTTTCCACTGAGAAAAAATTGTTTCAGCTTACAGAAACAGACAGGAGGTCTACATGTTGTTACAGTTCTGGGGAGGTGAACGTTAGGCTACGGCATAGGTTACTGCGTAAGCTCTACGTCAACGTGGAGAAGTATAAGAAGTATAAATTCCCTATTAGTGTAGCTGAAGAACTTGTGAGTGAGTGAGTGGGCCGGAGCTGTCCACAGAGTGTGAAAGAGGAGAGGTGCACGCTGGTATGCGTTACGTAACACAGCTTGATCCTGTATCGATAAAAACGGTATTGTCTAAATCTATATCTTGCTTGAAAATGTATCGATAGATCATATATAGTCGTTATATCGCCCAGCCCAACTTTGGAGCATTGCATATTTAGAATGAGTGCTCATAATTGTCCCTTCTCACGGCACTTCAAGGCTGACAGACTCTTCCTAATCCTTAGGGCTGCAACTAGCGATTATTTTCATTGTGAACTGATCTGTCGATTATATCTTTGATTAGTCGACTAATCATTTTTTCGAAAAATTTGTTAATGTCGAAAAATGTCGGTCTGTCTCCTCCAAACCCCAAAATTATGTCATCTAATGTACATCTTTCGTACTCACGCCAAAGGGTTTTAGTACACTGTCATGGGAGAGTGTGTAAAGCTGGCAATATTTGTAGGGATGTCCCGATCCAGGTTTTTCACTTCCAATCCGATACCGATATTACAGCCTTGAGTTTTGGCCGATACCAATCCGATCCAAGCGCGTATTATACATATTCACTTATTTTGTTGTCAGTCATGTTAGAAAAGGTTTGATCAAGCAATATTACTCTAACAAGAACAACTACNGCCATCAGTGCTCTTTACTTAAACAGTAAGAGTGTAAACCAAATAAAAATATCACTCTCAAAAAACCAGAGCAGAAAACAAATAGTCAGTTAACTAAGTTGACCACTACTCTTCCTATCCTCCGTGTGTGTCTGCCGTCTGCATGCTGGCCTGGTGGATTGATAGTAAGAGCTGGAGCGGATCACTGGAATGGACTGCTTGACTCGTGGAGCGCTGGGCTGGCCAGAAAACCTGGATCGGAGCTGTGAAAAACTGGATCGGACTTCTTGGATCGGCATTTTTCCATGCAGTCCGATCCGATGCCGATGCCCGTTTTTCGGCGGCCGATACTAGCAAAAAACTTCCCTAAATATTTGAACGTAAGAAGCTGCGATAAACGTATTTTGGGCCACTTTTGTAGTACTTTTCTATGAAAAATGACTCAAACCAATTAGTCGACTACTAAAATAGTCACAGATTATTTTAATAGTCGATTAGTCATCGATTAATTGACTAATCGTTGCAGCCCTACTGATCCTACCACTTTGCTAACACTCAACTAATGAAATTAGCAGCTAGCAAAGCTATCTGTTAGGGCCTGCTGTGTCGCCACAAAGACTGTCCAATCTTTGGTCAGAGGTATTTGGGAGTTGGGCACAAGCCTAGCCCATAGCTTTTATAATGGCACATGGGTGCAACAGTTAGCACTGTTGCCTCACAACAAGAGGGTTCCAGGTTTGTACCTGCCAGTGAAGTTTTAATGTTCTTCTCATGCCAGCATGGGTTTTCTCCAGATTTGCTTCCTCCCTCAGTCCAAAGACATTCAGTAATCTAAATTGCCCATAGGTGTGAATGTGAGTGTGGTAATGTTGTCACAGTACCAAAATTGGGATCCACGGTACGATACCAGTGAAAGTATCACGGTTCTGAGTAGTATCACGAAACCACAGCAAAAATTAGGCAGATGTGCCTTTTGTCATTTATAAAAACTTTTCTATAATTCATCACTGATATTTCAATGGATTAAATTACTTATTGACTTATTCATACTTCAAAAACAGCATCAATAAGTGATTAAAATAAATAAAAATAAAATAAATAAAATAAAAATCAACCAGCCACCCTCCTCCTCTGATAAGTTAAGAACAGTCCCTTCAGTGCGGTGAGGTTTGTGGACCATTACCTGCTACAAAGAGAGAAATGTCAACGGCTCGTTTCTCCTCTGACACATCAAATACCTGTGTGCCGCCACGGCTCGGCTGTTCAGGTACTACTGGGCAGTCGTGACACCAACAAAGAGGACATTACTGGACCTGGAGCCAGGCTTCTCGGTCGCCGGTAAACTGCGTTATCTTGCGGTGGCCATAGTGCTCCACCGTATTCCTGTCTGTGACCCCCGTTCAATGCAGAACCGGCAGGATTCGCCTTTTGTTTCTGCTGCTGGTTGAAATCTGTACTCGCACAGCGTGCTCCTGAATGATTTCTTTTGCTCGCACAAAACTATTTTTAGTTGCAAATGCGAGTAAAATGCTCGCACTGTAGAGCTCTGTGGAAAACACATCACTGTAGCATATATAAAAAATCTAGCCTACAAGTAAAAATAAATAAATAATAACTTTCACTGCTTAAAGATACTCAGTAGCTCAGCTAATACCTGAAATGTCACTGGAAAACAAACTGCTGCAGCAGCATATTGAGTGCCAGGGGCCTCATTTATAAAAGAGTGCTTAGGATTCATACAAAAAGTTGATGTGCTCCTAAAAGCTGAAAATGGCGTGCGCCAAAAAATAATCTGATTTATAAAACCGTGCGCACGCACACTTGCACGCAGCGTTCTCTTTATAAATCACAGACCTGGAGTTGTGCGCACCTAGATCCGCCTCATATTCCGCCCTCTACATGCCCTAGTTCATGCAAATCACCTCATGAATGCTATCTGCATATAAATAAGCCAGTATGCGAGTGTTCTCTCGTTGTGAGTCACGGCGACAGGTGTGAGAAACGAACCAAAAAACGGAATTTCTCCGAGACTGAGCTAGAGACCCTTTAACGGGAGGTGGAGGACTGAAGAAAGATTTTATTTGGTGGCCACAGCAGCGGGATAACTAATAAAAGAAAGCGAAAAAAAGTGGCAACACATCAGTGCTGCTGATGCTGTCAGCTATGTCTGTGGGACTGCACGGACAGTGACAGAACAAAAAAAAAAGTGGTCTGATCTAAAGGTAGACCAAATATTTCTACTCCTTTACCAACATGTAGTTAATGTGTTGCTTTTAAATTTGAGGATGTTTGTGATTCTTTATGTGCGACATAAAGAATCACATTTATTAAAGGTGGAGGCAAAATGGAGTATGTGCCAGTGCCATCTTGCAAGGTGGAGGCAAAATGGAGTATGTGCCAGTGCCATCTTGCGCAATTACGCACGAGGGTCACCGCAGTATTTATATGTTTATGGCAATTAGTCTGATCAGACACCCGGCCTGAATTACAGCATGAACCAGTGGTATCCCTGTCCCAAAATACAACGTGTAATTTGAAATACAATTCAAAGATGAAAGTGTAATAGGCGAACACGTTTCTTCATGCCGGTTTTGTCATGAACAGCACATGTCTAAGTAGGGCTGATGAAATGAGTGTTGTGCTTAATGGCTGTATTTCGAGACATGATAAATACACTGAAAATATTTAGCTAAATAAATAAATATATTCCATGCAGTCGCGCCATCCTCTCCCCCTCCTGTGCTCACAGAGTGGACAATGAGACGTTAGAGGCGGTGCGGATTAAATACGTATTTAGAAAGAATTTCAATTCAGGATTTGAGTTGGATTTTACAACGTTTTTATGAAACAATTATCACTCACCCCAAGCGCAAAATAAGGCTGCTGGATTTAATTTCAATGATAACGTGGGTCTAAGTTGGATATAGCGTGACATTAAATTTGTGTGAGACATCAATAAAAATTTGACTCCACTTCTCCACCTCGCCGTCTGCGTCGCCACTTCCCAGTGTCTTCCAAAATGTGCAGACGCATGACTCAGAGTTTGCTTACAGGTGCGCACATTCTCCCGCCAAGTTTATTTTTATAAATCACAACCTTTGCGTGGTAAGTGGCGTACGCCACTTTCAAGCCCCGTTTTGTGCGTAAGCAAGCTTTATAAATGAGGCCCCAGGTGGCCAGCGCGCGCCGTCCAATAACAGCGCGCACTGGCCACCTGGGGCACTCACCCTCTTGCGATTGGACTTTGAACTTATCCCACAGTAGTGGTTCCGTGAGGTACCGCGGTCTACCGTTGGTACCAGTATACCGTGCAACACTAGAGTGTGGATGGTTGTCTGTCTCTATGTGTCAGCCCTTTGATAGTCTGGTATGTCAATATGTGTTGCCCTTAACCAGTTGTACCCTGAGACTATAGTATGAAGTTCCTGTGAGCTATAAATTCACTACTTCTAAGCAGAAGGCAAAATATAATGTTATCTCAGAGCCTTATGATGCAAAGTCTCTCCTCCTATGGGCTGCTGCCTCTTTCTCACTTAACACTGGGTCTGGGTCTGCAGCTGCCTGTACTGGAGAGCAGCATAAAAAAGAGGGGAGCTTACACTGCAGCTAAATCTGGGGACTGGCATGTCACCAGACATACATTGCACACTAACTGACAAATAAATAAATAAATGACTGCTTGACTTAAAGAATGTCAGTTGACTGAGGGCGTCTGCAACTGTAGCCCTACTGCTTATGTCAATGGGCCTAATTCACCAGTCGTTGTTAAGAGGAAATTTCATTTTAAAACCTACTTGTGCAATTTTCACAAAGATTTTGACATTCACCAAAGTTTTCTTAATTGGGATTTGTTCTTAGGTAAAAACAGAAGCTACACACACTCAAGAACACACTTATGCACATTTTGTGCTAACATGTTTGTGAAAAATAATTGTTTATTGCATTTTCTTCAGTTGAACAGTTGTCTAATGATAAAGGATTTCAATTGCAGTGGTAGTTTTACAATTTATAATAGGCAATAATACATTATTTTGATTATTTTACAAAATGTTTTGGTCTTTTACAATCAACACTACACTAACAATTCATTTCACATCAGTTAATAGGAACCATGTATCTAATAATTAGAGACTGATCAGGCTAGAACATATCACAGGCGGTTCAAGACAAAAACTGACAAAGCAGAGTAAGTTATTTAACTTAAAGAAAAATTGTGTATAAAATTCCACCTCCTCTGTCCATCTCTGTCTAATTCTTAATTCTGACTTTATTCTTAATTCTTTCATTTTCTTCTTCAGTTTCTGTGTGTGCACATAGCCCTGTAGTCTAATGCCCTGTTGTGGGGATTTACAGACTGTTTATGCTAATTAGGATCAACACACATGCTTTTAACTTTGAGAACAAAGAGATTCATCATTGTAAATAAACACAGGCGTGAACAATTCTTTGGTTTAAGAACACTTCATGAATCTGACATAGACTTTTCTTAAAACCTTTCTCAAAAATAAATTTAAGGAAAATGCTAGAAGATATTGGTGACCTAAGCAAAAGTTTGCTTACATTGTGACTCTGTGCCCCTCTGACTCAGCTGTCAATCAAACACTAACCTGCCTACTCACAGGCTTGGAATAAATGTTTGGTTTTTTTTCATTTTATTTATTTTTTTTGTAATTGATAAAACAGCGCATTTGAAAATCACGTTGATCTAGTTACAGTCTTATATTTTACTTTTTGAAATGTGAGTATGCTTTTGTATTTCTTTAATACAATACTGACCTCATATACAGTAGATTTAAAAAAACAACAACAACTCACCAATGTGTTCATATTTTCTTCTCGGTGTAGTTTTATGGCTACCTCTCCCAGCAACAGAATATGATGCAGGACTACGTTCGGACAGGGACTTACCAACGAGCTATTCTCCAGAACCACACTGACTTCAAGGATAAGGTAATCTTATGCTGCCAGAAACATCACACAGTAATCATTTCATTAGATTTACATTTACACTTGAGCAATAATCTGTTGCTAGATTGTAAACTGCTCGGTTTTCCCTCACCTATGTTAAAAAATGAACTGATGATGTCACTGCTTCTTAGTTTAAATCTTAAGATAGACCAAAGCATGACCAACATTAACCGAAGCTGCTAAACGCTAGTAAACACTAATCAGTCCTTAATAGTTGACCCTTTACTCAACTCCTCCCTCAAACAATAGATGTCCAATCATAGCAACTGTACAAAGCACATGGCCCTGAGAGAGTTTACATGAAAGTGTCTCTTCAGCCTAATCATGGTTAATGTCCATATATGTGACAGTCTTACAGGGTTGACATTTTCAAATAAGTCAGCTGGAGATATTTTTCAAGGAGCTGTAACGGAAAATCTGGCATACAGTTGATAGACACAAATAGGGAGCAGCTTTTGTTGACTTCTATCTAAAATCTAAGTTTGCCACCTGTCAGATGTAGCAACAGCATCTAAGGCAGTGTGGAGCATAGTGACCAATCAGTTATTAAGAGACCCATTTCTTGGTGTTTTGATTCATGAAGTCACTGTTTACTTGCTTCTGTTTTGTGGAGGTGGTGCTGGATGTTGGCTGTGGCTCGGGGATCCTCTCTTTCTTTGCAGCCCAAGCTGGAGCTAGGAAGGTCTACGCTGTGGAAGCCAGCACCATGGCACAGCATGCTGAGGTACACACACACACACACACACACACACACACACACACACACACACACACATTCTGGCGCTCTATTCTGACCAATCCAAGGCCGGATTTTCAGGCTTGGTGTAAAGGTTTGCTCTACCTTCCAGGTGCTGGTGAACAGTAACCGTCTAGGGGAGCGAGTGGTCGTCATCCCAGGGAAGGTGGAGGAGGTGACGCTGCCTGAGCAGGTTGACATCATCATCTCAGAACCCATGGGCTACATGTTGTTCAATGAACGCATGCTGGAGAGCTACCTGCATGCCAAGAAGTTCCTCAAACCCAATGGTGAGGAGGTTTCAGCCCAGGGGAAGGTTGTAGGATGGAGGATGAAAGATTTCAACAGATTTTCCATCCATCCATCCATCCATCCATTTATCCATCCATCCATTTTTTAACTTGCCATGATCCAATTAATGTAGTGTCTCTTTAGCTAACATCAGGTACCTCATCTCTCTGTCCTCTCCTCCTCTGTGGTGTCCATGTTCATCTCCTGTTGACAGATTAACAGAACAGAACATAAGCTATAAACAAACTCATTTCCTTCCATCCATCCATCCATCCATCCATGATTTTTTTAACTTGCCAGGATCTAATTAATGTAGTGTCTCTTGTCCCCTGCACTTCCTGTATCTGTGCCCTCCATCCCCTGCACTTTTTACAGCCATTACAACCATTCAGTTCGTTTTTAACATGTGGTAACGTGTTTTTCCCAAGCCGTCTTTAAACGCACCATGAGTAGGCGGCACCAGGCGACATACACATGCTGTCGTTTTGTGATCTGAATCAATGGCACAGCCACAGAGGAGACGTGTGCCGCTGGGCAGTGCTGCTGTGTGTTAACTATGTTCAGCATACCAGCCAGCAAGAAGCAAAAACCCTTGCACAGTTTGTTCCAAACAAACCGTGTAAGTTGAGTAATGCTGTTGCATGTAGATAATGTTAGCTAAATGATGACTAATTAATGGATGCCAATATATCAAGTTAAGCTAGTTAACAAGAATACTAATGTTATTGTTACCTATGTTAAATCACTTGCTAGCTAGTTTCATGCTAGGAATAAACCCACTCCTCCTTAATTTCTGTGCAGAACTTGTGCTCACTATTGCTTTGAACATTTTAATCGTTATTGCCACAATAGAAAGAGCAGGGTCAGGGAGGAGACAATGGACCAGAGGCCAGCAAGGATGATCATGCAGGGTCTTCACAGGTGAGGAGAGATTCTAACTGGCTGAGAGAAAATATCTATAGCACAAAAGTGACTTGAGGTTAATTTCCTCAGCTATGTCACCACTACTATTCTTAATTGTATTTATAAATTTTGCTTTGCACATTTATTATCTATATTATTGCAATAGATAGAAGAGGGACAGGGAGAAACCAGGCAGGTATCAGGACAGGGACCTGAGAGCAGCACCAATTGACCTATGGCTAAGCCACGCCCCCCTCCACTCACTCGGACAAACTATCAACATTGAGTGACTGGCGCTATGGCAGGTGTCACAGTACACGGCATTTCGCAGGAGGCAATTGATGATTTTTGGAGACATAACGATCAGATGTCATTGAGAAGTAACCAAAAGGGCCTAAACTATGCATTGGAGGGATATTAATCATTGTATTGTTGAGCAGGTCGATGAAAAGCTTAAATTACAAGCCAAAATTTACAGGTCAAGGTGTACGCTTGTGAACCGCATCTCATTGCCATCGCCATCAAAGACAACAAGTTAAAGTGCCACTGAAGTTAAGGTTTTTGGCTCAGAATATGAGAAAAGG
>NC_065523.1:3745620-3757009 GCF_006386435.1 Epinephelus moara | reverse complement strand
CCCTCTCTCTCTCTCTCTCTCCCCCTCTCTCTCTCTCTCTCTCTCCCTCCCTCCCTCCCTCCCTCCGTGTGTGTAGAAAGCAAACACATGGTCAATTGACAAGTGAATAATGGCCTCTGGGTTACCACACAACTAAGTCAGCGAACTGTAGTTATATAACGTTAGCACTAGACTAATTAGTTAGCTATTTTAACCAAGCTAGTTTAGTGCAGAGTCCATCTCATCCTGTGTAATAGAAATCAGTATGCTATAACTGATGGAAAGCGCTCAAGATTAACGTTGGGAAGCAGCTGGATTTGAATGGATAGTTCAGTATTTTTGAAGTGGGGTTGTATGAGGTACAAATGCCCCCTCAGTATGGGGGTGCCACACTTCAAAAATACTGAACTATCCCTTTCATGTGTTTTCACCACATTAGTTAGGTTGACTGCATAACTTAGCAGTAAATTAGCTTGGTTAAGATAGCAAGCTAACGTTTTGCTAACATTTCATATGTGTCATTCATTCATTCATTCATTGCAACGTTACTTCATGCAAGTACAGCCAGCCGCTGCCTCTTGTTAATAATAATCTCGAGATGAATGGCATCGAAGAATTACAAGAAGCAAGCAAGCAAGCAGCCCACACTGAAATTATTTTAGTTTGTTCAGTTACCTGGCTCGATTGCTGACTGCTGTCCACGCCTGCTTCAGATAGTCTGAGTGGCAGCCTGGCAGGTTCTCAAGTCACCCCACTAAACACCGTGCTTGCGTGAGTGCGTCGATCAAACAAGAGTACCAGAATTAAAAAAAAAAAAAAAAAAAAAAAATTTAATAATTGTTATTATTGAGAAGAGAGAGTCACTCAATCACCTTCCATCGGTCCTCCCACCAATGAAATGGTTTATTTTTATTTTCATTTTATTCATTCATTTAGGTCAGAAAAAAATACCAAGGTCATGACCTTGGTGTCCTCAATGGTAGTTACGGCCTTGAAACCTCAATCCCTATCTCAATCTTTGCCTTGTTGGGTCTTTGAATTTGAGGGAACAGGGCCTGAAAAGTCGTCGAATAGTCCTTGAATTTGATGTTTAAAGGCTCTGTATGTAAGAATGTGGCCAAAACGGTTACTGCACTCAAATTCAAAATACTGCCGTGAGTCGTGTCCGCCCCCCCTCCCCTACAGATTCGAGGTTGCTGGACAGCGGCACGCTGGAGACTGATTTGTTTGCCCACGGGCGGCCGCCGTGGCAGGGCCGTGTCGCCACGTCCGTGATCTTCGGTTTTCCAGCGGACCATTCGAGCAAGTCCGGCTTCTCTGCTGCTAACGCTGCTGCCAGGATACAGCGGAGGAGCCGGCTGCTAATGTTATGTACCGGGACACTGCTAATGCTGCTTGCCGTGCTGCTGTAGCTCAGTCGTAACTTTAAGTGATGCTGAGACTCTACTGACTGCGTGACTGGTAGACGGCGGTGGGTGGCGCAACAGGCCAAAACACAAATTCAAAACATAAACATGATTTGTGGACCGTAAAATATTTTTTTTAAATGCGAATATTCTGGCCGTACTATTGTTGTCGGTGAGATCAGTATGTTATATGAACATTATTCCTTAGTCTCTGTGACATATTAGGAGGATTTTACGACTATTTGCTTTAGATTTCTTACATATAGCTCCTTTAAGAAGTTGTGTAAACCCTTGGTTAACGTGATGAGGCCCTGGTAAGTATGCATCCATGTGTTAATGTTTCACTTGAGAAATCCAACTCTTATTGGGGTTTGTAATTTGCTGCCAGTACTTTAATCTTGTTTTTGACTGGCCTTCTCTGTGTGTTATAGGTAAAATGTTTCCAACTATTGGTGACGTCCACCTGGCCCCCTTCACAGATGAGCAGCTCTACATGGAACAGTTCACCAAGGCTAATTTCTGGTAAGGAGGGAATGAAGCTGGGAGGGAGGGGTCACAGTTTACACCCAAAATAAGTTACATAATTTGACTAATATTAACCAGGTAGCAAAGGATAACTGTATTAGTACATTTAGGCTTGTCCAGGTGATTAGATTTATCCTGACTTGAAGGCATACCACTCCATAATTACTAGAACATGTTTTCAACTATTAATGTTTTGTGTTTGTTTTCTGAAATTTAAAACCAAGTCAAGCCTCGGTTGTCTTGCGCAGGAAATGTGTTTGTTGACAACACAGAGGAAGTCAGTGGCTCAGCAGAGTGAATTATAAATGTTTTTATCACAGGTATATTATTCAGCATTGTTTAATTGGTAAATGACAGTTAAGCATGTGTAACTGTTGGGCTTAGGCGTTAGCACCACTGAAGAAGTCACATACTGAAGTCTTCATTTGTCATCTTAAGCGCTATTCGGATAGAAGTAGTATTACTGGTAGAGGTTTTCCATTAGCACTTTTGGCTGTGCCGAGTCAAACCATGCTGCGTCTCTTTGCGTTTCCCAGAGGTGGGGGACTCGAGTCACAAATTTGAGGACTTGAGACTAGCTCAACTACCACTGATGGAATACTCGACATGACTTTGACTTGGTATTCATGACTTGAGGCATGACTTTGACTTGAGACAGATAACTTGAAAGGACTTGACTTTTTAAATTCAATATCTGTATTTTTGTAGACATTGAGAAGTTGGGTTTTGTTTTTGAAATATGATGACACAAATGCCACAGCGGGGGAGGACCCACAGGCTGATATTCGTGCCCACGCTACAAGAGCTCTGACCTCCTGTACACAGCTCTCCTCACAGAAAGGGCAATGTGTACAGCGGCATCACAAGCTTCACCGTGTGCTTTTATTCAGTTCTATCTGCGTGATTTGTGTGAGTTAAGTCAGTCGGCATCGAACTTGCTTTGCAACCAGCAACACACTCAGTACGTTTACATGCATGCAGTAGTCGAGCTAAGCTCATAGCTCGGCTAATCAGTCAAGTCGGACTTCTCGTCTTGTCTGAGTATACATGCAGAAGAGAAAATCGAATTTCTGACCAAGTACGTCTGACTCCGCCTCAATAGGCGGCGCTGTGTCCTTGTTAACATAGTGTGTATTGAACTAGTTCCGGTTTACCCGAAGAGGAAGCTAATGATGAAAGAAGATGGCGGAGCATAAATGTAGTTTCCTCGTCCGTCCAGAAGTGCGTCCTCTACGTCTTGGTTGCCATGGTGTTTTTTGAAATTGTATTTTAATATTCAGAATTTCGCTTCGACAAGCTCTCTTTTTGACCATACACCTGTTTGCATCCCTGGTTAAAAGATTGAAATGAAAAAAGTAATCTTGCTTAAAATATTGAAGAAATGTGCCATCTTTCACGTACTGCCTTTTGGAAATTGTGTTATCTTGTACTTGCTTAGCTGTACATTGTAAACAGAATTTTGATCAGGGATCCAAACTTTTGCATGCAGCTTTATGATTCTGGACAGACATGCATGTTAACTGTAACTGCAGTTTGACTGGTTCGTGGAGGCATCCAACAGTGAACCAGTTATTCTAGTCCATTCATATGAGATAATGAAAGCCAAATAACCTAAGAGTTTTAATTAGGGCCTTCAGTATTTGGTTCAAGTAGCTATGCTGTTATTGTTGTGTGTTCATTCTTAGTACATGCCAGGTAGTCACTGTTTGAGCTGTGTACCACTGCAACTGTGTCCATCAGCATTTCCGAACACTGACTTATTAACAGTGAATACTCAAAAGAAGTCACAGCTTGTATGAAGCTATCACCTGTCCTTATCCCAGCCACTGGTGTTTGTTGTGTATTTTATGTTTATGCTTTTGCAGAGGTAGTAAATCAGTAAATCTGGATGAAGATCATAATGATACTGTTAAGATATTTTTGGCCACTATAAATCCCCAAAGGGACTGGGGAATCCAAATAGTCAATTAACTTTATGCATAAATAACTTTGTTGATTGGAGTCTATAACAAGTTGCATTCATGGCAGGCAAAGGGTTAATGTGTCCTCTGAAGCACGTGATTGGTCCAATATGTCCACTTGCAGTTGTCGTTTTTAACTTTTTGATTTGGATGTAAAGTGAATTGTGGCCCTCAGGTACCAGCCCTCCTTCCATGGTGTGGACCTCTCTGCCCTACGTGGAGCAGCAGTGGACGAGTATTTCCGCCAGCCAATTGTGGTATGTTTTCCAACGCATGCACACAGACACACAGACACACACACACACACACACACACACTTATACGTCTTTACACTGGTTGGGGGAGTGTTGAATTTGCGTTGTTGTGCCACAGGACACATTTGACATCCGTATTCTGATGGCCAAGTCGGTCAAATACACAGTCAACTTCCTGGAGGCCAAAGAAGAGGATCTCTACAGGTGTGTGTGCGTGTGCATGTGCATGTGTGCACGCTGTAAATAGGTATATTAAATGATTAAATGTATGTGTAATGAATATATGTCTTTCCCTGCATTTTCTTTTGGCTCCCAGGATAGAGATTCCCTTTAAGTTCCACATGATGCACTCAGGCCTGGTGCACGGCTTGGCTTTCTGGTTTGACGTGGCGTTCATGGGATCTGTGTAAGTCATCCACTCACTGATAGACACAATACCTCCAATTTGGATTTGGCCTGCACAATATGAGGAAAATCTATTTTATGTGCTAACATTGTGATTAATATGTGACTTGTGATTAACAAATATTGAAAGGCATATTAGCCAGGGCTGGGTTAAAATATCAATTCAACAGATTTTAATTGATCTACATTTGAATGAATAGATATTGATTTAATAAATCTGAGATCATCTTTTTTTAGGGATCCTCGGATCTGGTATCTGCGCCGATCATGTTATTTTTACAAAATCGGAATTGGTAAAAAGTGTGGCGATCCTGTATGTTTTATAAATATATATTTTTTATAAGACAATCAGCTGATGGCTTGCTCACTTCCAGACACTGAGGTACCTCCAGACACACCCACCGGTGCTATTGCCAGTGGGATGGCTCGATCGTAGACCGGCCCGTACATTATGCCGCTCCTGGCAGTATGGCGAGAGTCGCTGGCGAGTGAGAAATGAGCCAGAATTCCCCTGCGTATTTGGCCTACCACTGCATTTTAAACCGCTCAAAGTCCGCGAAATAGGTGCGCTTCCCTGTGGAATATCATCCATCCGGCCACTGGCCTCACCTCAGAGATTCCGCCATGGATATCAAGGGATCCTGTGGAGCCTTCACGCCCGAAACAACGCCAGAGCGTTACGGCATTCACACACGGTACCGTGAGTTGGCAAACGCCGGGGGTTACTTTCTGTTTCATTATTACTTATTTGGAACCTTCGGGCCGGGTTGATTTATTGTTTTGAAACTGAACTGAGTCAGAGCAAACAGTGGATTTTCTTTACCTCCTTGTTTACAAGAAAACCTGGGGTGGAGTTTTCTTTTGTTTAGCGAACTGTGTGGATTGAACTGAATTGAACTGTGATATGTTATTTGGAAATCCCGGAGTGGAGTTTTTTGTTTGAACTAGATTGAACTGACTAAACCGAACAGAACATTTCTTTTCTTTGGTGAAAAAAATATATACTTTCTTGAAACTGATGACAGTTGTATTTGTATTTTTGAAAATTGAGTATAATTTAAATTTTTTAAAAACAATTTAATTTTGGTGTTAAGGGACCTGTTTTATGGGTTTTATGGTTTCTTTGTGGGGTTTGACTTAGTAAAAGAAAAATATTTGTTTCATGTGTCAAACCGCTACAAAAGATATAGGCCTATTTTGTTTGTTGAAGACAAGAAGAAGATATTGAATTTGTTCACATTTTGTGCTGCTGAACCACCGATAAGCTTTTTGGATACTATTTAAAAAAATAACAAACCTTATGGGACAACTTGGATGCATTCTTTTTTTTTTTCTTTCTTAATGCTTATCGTATCGGACTCGGTTTCAAAATAAAGAACTCGGATCGGATGCAAAAAAAATGTGATCAGGTCATCCCTAATCTTTTTGAATTTGTCTTTTACTGTGGATGCGTGAAGCTGTAACCCTGTTAATCTCGTTGATGTTAAACAAACCCTGGGGCAAAATTATTAAAGACCGTAACTCTAAGTGCTATATTGAAGGCAACTGGACTTGCTCGAGTTTCTTGAAGATGTTTCACCTCTCATCCAAGATGCTGACTCTGAGATTCAGAGTCATAAAGGTCACACATCAGTCGTTGACCCACCCGGCCATCATGTGGGTTGTTGATGAGAGGATGAGATGGGTCCAGGTGTGAATGGGTGTTAAGCTGTCTGGGGAGGAAACTCAGGACTGCATTGTAAAGTGAGATTTATGGTTGTGCGTAGACCCTACGCACGTCACCTATGCAGTTGTGAGCATTTTTACTTGTGCGGTGGTGTGTCTGTGCCACTCTGCAGTTACACCTCCAAAACACTGGTCGGCGGCAGAGGTTTCTGTGAAGTGCTGTAAAGTTTAGTTGATTCAAAGCACACATTAAACACGCATTAAACACACATTAACACACATTAAACATGGCTTAATAGAGACAGTTTCAAACACAAGTACACAAAGTACACAAATCAGCTTCCCTATAACTTGCAGCATTCACAGACAAACACTTGTTAATCCGGACACATTTTCCCCACAAATACAACATGCTAACGGTATTTGCACAAGCCTATGGCATTTTATATTGTATAAATTAGCCTAACAACTAGTGATCTTTTCCTCTTCTCATATAAAAGTATAGTAGTATAGAAGTATAAATCCCTGAAGGATAAATCACACACAAGACTTAAAATGCTATTTTTGTGGAGGCTTCATTGTCTTCACAATTTATTTTTTCTTCTCTGTGAAATAAAAGTAAGTTAAAGCTTTGTTTCCACTGAGGGAAATGGTTTCAGCTTACAGAGACAGACAGGAGGTCTGCCTCACTGCGACGAGTAGTTACAATTCTGGGGAGGTACACGTCAGGCTACAGCATAGCTACCGCGTAGGCTCTACGTTGACATTGAGCCTATGGCGTAGCTACGCTATCGATTCAATGCAGAAGTATAAATTAAAAAGTTAAAAGTGGGTGATAAGTGGTGTCATAGGCCACTTCTTCTGTTTAACAATGGCCGTTCCAGTTTGATGTAGATGGCTTCTGGCCAAGATGTGTACATTGCTGTACTCAAAAGAAATGTCCCCTCTCCTTTAGATACAGTATCTCACATAATCGAGTACACCCCTCCCATTTTTGGAAATATTTTATTATATCTTTTCATGGGACAACAGTATAGAAATGACACTTTGATAAAACTTAAAGTAGTCAATGTACAGCTTGTATAGTAGTATAGATTTACCTTCCTCTGAAAATTACTCAAAACACAGCCATCAACATCTGAACAGCTGGCAACATAAGTGAGTACATCCCACAGTGAACATGGTGTCTTCACATCCATCTGCTCCATGATGTCATCATGGAGGAGTGGGAGAGGATTCCTGAAGCAACCTGTGAGCTCTGGTGAATTCCATGCCCAAAAGGGTTAAGGCAGTGCTAGATAATAATGGTTGGCACATAAAATATTGACACTTTAGGCACAATTTGGACATGTTCACTGTGGGTTGTACTCACTTATGTTGCCAGCTGTTTAGATGTTGATGATTGTGTTTTGAGTAATTTTCAGAGGAAGGTAAATCTATACTACTATGCAAGCTGTACACTGACTACTTTAAGTTATATCAAAGTGTCATTTCTATAGTGTTGTCCCATGAAATGAAAAGATATAATAAAATATTTCCAAAAATGGGAGGGGTGTACTCACTTATGTGAGATACTGTATAAATGGACAGCTGAGTTTTGACCTGAGGAGCTGGCTCGCCTATGCTGTGCCATGTTATTTTGTTATGTAAAAACTTTTATTGTGAAGCAGCAAAAAAAGGAAATGTTGAGTTTATAATAATATGGCTGATAGTGAACATGAAACGGTGAAATAAAGCAGATATCTAAAGTAAAAACAGGACACAAGAGAGTAACTGAACTCCAAAACAAAGAGATTCAGTTAGAAGCTACAGACGTACTGAGAGCTGAACACACAGAGACTTTTAAAAACACCTTTCTCTCTGGGCCCCTGCAGACAGAGGTGAGTAGAGTCTCACAGCACACACGGCTTGTTTGAGGGGGAGAAGCGGGGGGGTCGGGGGTTACGGTCGGCTAGAAGTCACCGCTACCCACTTGATTGGCTCTCTCTTTTTTGACCATACACCTGTTTGCATCCCTGCAAGTGTTAATGTCAGGCCCTGATGGCATGTGTAAATATTTTTTTTTAAATTCATTGCATTTCTGGTAGTCTTTTGCAATTTGTTGATGGTGTATGTTCATATTGTGATGATGATGAAAACCTGGTTTATCAGTCAGCACCGATGTGGAGTGTGCTGAATCTTAAGAAATACCTTTAAGTCGTCCTACACAGTTGTTCTGACCTTCCACCATCGCTCTGCAGGATGACGGTATGGCTGTCCACTGCGCCCACAGAGCCTCTCACTCACTGGTACCAGGTTCGCTGTCTGCTGCAGTCTCCCCTCTTCACCAAGGCCGGAGATACACTGTCCGGCACTGCCATGCTGGTGGCCAACAAGCGGTATGCTACTTCTTTTTTCTTTTCTTTTTTTAACATTATTTTTTTGGGCTTTTTGCCTTTAATGGACACGACAGAGTGAAGATTGTGAACTGGGGAGAGAGAGAGTGGGGGGACGACATGCAGCAAAGAGTTGCAAGCTGAAGTCGAACTCGCGACGGCTGCAGTGAGGCATTACCTCTATATATGGGGTGCCGGCACTATCCACTAAGCTACCGACGCCCCACGGTGTGCTACTTCTAAACTAAATGCTATAGCATGGTGCTCCACCTCTTACTTGTACTTGGTCAAATGTAGGGCTGCACGATATATCATTTGAACACCATCACCATCGCAGTGTTCGCATGTGCGGTAGTCACATCGCAGGACATGGGATGTTTTCTCTTTTTTTAGAACATGTAAACTTTTGTTTTGCTTCAGAAAAGCAGCTCTGAAGAAAGATCCTCGCTCCGCTCCGCTCGCCTCTAACCGCAGCCCCTCCCCCTCTCATGCACACGCTGCAGTCACACACTGAAAATGAGCGACATGCAAGAGGGAGAAACGGTAAAGGAGGATTTATGCTTGGTACACACTACAGGACTTTTCTGCCCGTTCTGAAAGTCACTATGTCACTGCCATTACACGCTTGTGCTGTGACTTGGCTGACAGACATGACACACTACAC
Organism: Epinephelus moara; assembly: GCF_006386435.1. Taxonomy (NCBI): domain Eukaryota; kingdom Metazoa; phylum Chordata; class Actinopteri; order Perciformes; family Serranidae; genus Epinephelus; species Epinephelus moara. Next base: position 3,747,775 of record NC_065523.1, on the reverse strand, counting down.
AATGGTACTCGCCAATTATCCCCAGTCATCTTTCGACGACGTGTGTGATGTCATCAGGTTATTCTTGTCCTATTTTTATTAGTTTTACTATTATTCCAGTTACTGTGTCTGTTCATGTGCCACCTGAAATGTTGTTGTAGTTAAAAAATTAAAAAAAAAACCTAAAAAAAAACTAAAAAGCGTCAGCAGATGGCAGGAGCTACATTTGAAGTACCGTATGCAAACATAAAAGTCACCGAATCCTCCACAACCAAGTTCCTACAAATGTTTCACAATAAAAGCGTATTTAGAAAATGGAGGGATTCTCTCAGCCGAGGTTATAAGGGGCTTTTAATTTGAAACAAATTCAGGAAGTGTTGAGTTTGAAATTACGGCGCCATGCAATAACTGTCATGAAAACACAACTTTGACCATGTATTGATTTTTTTTTTTTTTTTTTTTTTTTGGAGCTGGATCTTTATTAAGAGCACTGTTGGATTATATAAAGCCTACTGTTAAGTTACTCAATGTACTTGTACTCTGGGCAAAAGTTAAAATAAAACTTAACCATTTGTTGTGTTCGGTCTAAAAGTTTGGTTTCACTCTCAAACAGTTGGTCCTCTCATCCATTGATCTGATCTGATCAGCTGTGACCAATTATCCTTCCTGAAACTCGAAACTCGATGGACTGTTGGAGAGGGGAAAAAAGGAACAGAGAATGTTATAAAGGGAATGCAACTTTAGCATTGCACTTGATGAGTGAATGACACAGCACATTAGGCGGTCACAGCAAGAGACTGAAGAGCAAGAGTGATTTGACTGTAAGGGAGGAGCTCTGCTTCTTATTAAAACCAATGCCTCAAACAACAAAAGGGGAGAACATAGCCAAAGTTTATTTGGAGCATTTTAAGGAGCGGGGGAATGACATATTGATATAGAACACTCATTAACAAGAACATTTAAAATGGCACTTCATACCAAAAAGCTGAACCCTGGCTAAACAAAATCACCAATTTGCATTTCCACATCATTTCGACAATATTTATTGTCAGGTTTCAACATACAGACACTGAACTATCTGTACCTTCAATGAAATCCTAAGTCCTAACATATCAACCTAAAGCCTGTATTTATATTTAACTTAAACAAAACTATTTCTTAAAAAAATAGAAAGTGCCTCTTTTTACCTCTTTTTTTCTTTTTTCTTTATCTTTTTACACTTTTTTTCTGCTTTGCCCAGAGAGAGAAATAGGCCTATGACTGTCCTGCCATGAGTTTATTTCCTGTGGTGGAAGGGAGAGGCTAAGGTACCTGTGAAAATGGGGGTGTTTTCAGAACACCACTTTGTTTACACAACGTTGAACTCGCCCACCCTAACGCTCAGCGTCGCAGTGACGCACACCTCCTGTCTGTTTCTGTATACTGACACCGTTTCCCTCTTTACTTGTATTTCCCAGATAATCAATTCAATCAATCAATCAATCAATCATATGTGTGTGTGTGTGTAGATATATATATATCTATATGTGTAACAGCCTCATTCAAGTCTCGCGATGCAGGCGTTGCGTGAATGCGTAGCATATGTAAACACAAAGAATGAAAACATGGTGGAAGGTGGTGATAGCGGCACTCAGGACATTTTCCCCCCAACTAAACGCACAAAGTCTGAGGTGTGGGCGTACTTTGGGTTTCTGAAGAATGCCGAGGGACAGCTGGTGCAGGACAACTATCCTGCGAAGTTTATATTCCAGCAGATTTGTAGTGCAGAACATGCAGAAAGAAAGTTGCTGCGAAGGGTTTGCTACCCTTCGCAGCAACTTTCTTTCTGCATGTTCTGCACTACAAATCTGCTGGCTCATCTCCGTGACCATCATCCACAGCTTTACAGCCATTGCAAGTTATGCTATGCAAACGTTAGTTATTGTGTGAGGGACTTCGGTTTTACTAAGATTGTCATAATGTCTAACTCTCGACGTATATGGGACATTTGAGCCGTATCTGTCCTCCTAAACGGCGACTAGGTTTTCCGTTTTTCGTTTAAGACACTTAGGAGCTAATACTAGCTGAGTAGCTAATAGCCGTATTAGCAGCTATGTTGCTAACGTTAAGTGTTTCAAAACAAAACGGAGCTGAAAACACTGAGCGGAGCCGACAGAATATAAACCGACGTAACGTA